>NW_007251427.1:741133-781146 GCF_000164805.1 Carlito syrichta | reverse complement strand
GGCCGGGCTGGCCCAGAGTCCCGTCCCGCCCCGCCGCACTTTCCCTTCTACTTCTGCGAGCGCGGGGACCCCGACCTCTGCGTCCACGCCCAAGTCAGCTGTGGCCGAGTGGGTCGCTGAAGGCGAAAGTGGCTGGAGGGAGGCAGGTGCCCGGCGGCACCGCCCAAGACCTCCGCCCCCTGGGGCCCGGGCCCCCGTGTCACTTGCGAAACTGAGACGTTCTAGTGCTCACTTGAAGAACTTCGTGGACTCTCTCCCCCTGCCCCGTTTGCTTTTTGTTCCTCTCACTTCAGGTGACCTGAGTTTGCAGGGATTCCCAGCCGAGCCCTGGGGAGCAGCGTCCGAGCGTTGTGACTAAGGCACTGGGCGTCTTAATGCTTGCCCTTGTTACTACTCGGAGGGAGACTTCATGTCACGTTATTGGGGATTGGGTACTCACAGTGCCCCTGATTCAGTGCTTGTGGCCTGGTGAATATAGTTCCTGGAGATATTCCCCTGTAGGTGTGTGGTTACAAAATTCTTTTGAGACTTCGAGAATGTTTTGTTGACCTACGCCAGTCCATTTGTTTTCATTTTGGGCCTTTCATGAACGAATGGAGGGATGTACGCTTTTTAGTAAGAGGGAAATAGAGGCAAGATTGACTTCCTGCAGCAGTCCACCCCCGTGGCGCGCAGAATGAACTGGTAATAAAGTGAATTATCACCAGACACCTGGTCTTTTTCCTTTGCCATTCCGTTGAAAGGTCTGTCCAAAATGTTTCGTAGACGTGACTTTTCTCCAAATTTGCTGGATTACTGCATTTTATTTACCTTGCTTTTCACCTCCACAAGCAAAACTTGAGTACATTTGTGGTAGGTTTTTAGCAAACTGATTCTAGTTCTTCCACTTGTTAACTGACGAAAACTTGGGAGTAACAGTCCATTTTTCTCTTCTAGAAAATAAATTAATGAGAGGCAAGCTAGTTTTAATTTAGGGTTGTGTGGATTGTGATTTTTTTTTTTTTTTTATTGAGTTGTAGTCTTACTGTCGCCCAGACTGGAGTGCAGTGGCCGCTGCCGGCCACCGCAGCCTCGAACTGCTGGGCTCTGGCGATCCTTCCGCCTCAGCCTTCCAAGTAGCTAGAACTACAGGTGCGCACTACCACACCCGGCTAATTTTTTGATTTATTGTAGAGATGAGGGCTCGCCAAGTTGCCCAGGCGGGTCTCGAACCCGCGGGCTCAGGCAGGTCCACTCACCTCAGCCTCCCAAAGCACGGGATTACAGGTTGAGCCACCGACCCCGGCTGGATTGTGATTCTTAACAATTGTCTTTACCATTTCTTTTCTCATGGGAGCTTCTTTTTTTCCTGTCAACTCCCACTGGTCCTCCTGGATGTTTTCACTTTCTACTTGGTATAGTTACTTTCCTTGTTTTATTTTTTCCACAGTACTGTAAAGTCAGTGAGGGCAGGGTCCAGTCTGTTTCACTTTTTTTTATTACTCCTTAGAGTCTGAGGTAGGTACTCAAGTAATTTTTTGAATGAGCAAAACTTAAGCTTTCACTTATAAAGCTTTCATAATCTTAAAGCAGATTTTGGCAGAATTAATATTAGTTTCCCCCCCCCCCCCCCGCAAAGAAAAAAACAGTGGAGAAGTGAGAGAGAGTACTATTCTCTCTGGTACTGAATGTGATGCAGAGAGATAGCAGGAAAGTTTTAGCTCCAAAACAGAGTTAATGGAACTTAATTTGGTGTTTCTTTTCTCAGAAATAAAAGGATAGTGACTATCAGTGGATTCACTATTCAATTTTTACTTTTCAAAATTTTTTTTGTTACGGGATCAATTTTTTTAATGTTAAACCAGGGTGAACTTTTAAATTTAAATTCTTAAGTTGAATAGTCATAATATTGTCTTGTTTCTTTTAACAGGTGGTGTTTCATAAGATGTCACCCAACGAGACCCTCTTTTTGGAAAGTACCAACAAGATTTATAAAGATGACATTTCCAATAGCTCCTTTGTGAATTTCCAAATATGGGATTTTCCTGGGCAAATGGACTTTTTTGACCCAACGTTTGACTATGAGATGATCTTCAGGGGAACAGGAGCATTGATATATGTTATTGATGCACAGGTAGTTAGAAACAATTGTTTATTTTATTTATTTCTCCATCCTGGTGGCAAAGAGATACAGAAACAAAGGAGAGTTATTTTATCTTCTTGTCATTTGCTTGCAGCTTATTTCTTTGGCAGTAGATTCCTTATAGCATAAGAGATGCAGATGTGCTTTGGGAGCAGGCATGTCACTGAGCAAGTACAGAATGTTGAATGGTTCGGATATGTGGTTCATATCTTGGAGTCCTAGTTATTAAGCAGCTAACATTGGTTTTCCACTTTTATTGGTTAATGGTAGATATTGTTGTACTTTATTAACTATAGCAGTAGTGATGTCACTTACTGAAAAGATATCATCCTATAACATAAAGAAGAATATGAGAACTGAGTTAGTAGATTTTAGAGTGAATAGTTTCCTTAATTGTCCAAATGAGTTTAGCCTAACAAGCACTTAGACAGGGTCTAGCATGTGGCAGACAGTCATGAGTGACACATGTCCCTATTCATAAGAAGCTTACTTTTTATAAGGTTAAGCATTAGTAATGATTTCTGAGTGACAAGGTCTATAGTGAGTGCTTTCACATACAGAATCTAATTTAATTTAATCTTCACAATACTGTGAAGTGTAGGTATTGTAATTCCAGTTTTACAGATGAGTAAACTGAGATCACAGAGTTTAAGCAGCTTACTTAAAGTCATACACGTGATAAATGGCAGAGCTGGGATTACTTAAAAAAATTCCATTGGGAAGAAATGTCCACTTCCTTTTTCCTTTCTGTATATTATCACTATTAAAAATTATAAGCATTAACTTGGTAATTGAATTTTTTTATCCTGAGAAATTGAAGAGCTACTTAGTAGTATAAGTTAATGTATTTAAATGTTTGAATATAATGAGTAATTAGATAATGTGTTTTCTATGGTTGGGAAAAGAGGTGGTTTGAGACTTTCTTAACTCATTACTTGACTTTTGTAAGATTTCTATTTAAAAAACATTTTGTTCTGACTTACAGGATGACTACATGGAGGCTTTAACAAGACTTCACATTACTGTTTCTAAAGCCTACAAAGTTAACCCAGACATGAATTTTGAGGTTTTTATTCACAAAGTTGATGGTCTGTCTGATGATCACAAAATAGAAACACAGAGGGACATTCATCAAAGGGCCAATGATGACCTTGCAGATGCTGGGCTAGAAAAACTCCATCTTAGGTAACAAAATGTGTGTTTGATATGAGAGCCCTGAACAATGTGTAAATGTATTCCCATCTCTGTCATTACAAACACTGTAGCTTTCCATTACCTTTTCCAAATCTGTATGTTTTTGGTCTCTTTGTTGAATTCTAAGCTGTTTTGGGAGCCTGATATTATTGAGAAGTTTCTTTATCCACTTTTTTCATTTTCCTGGAGATTGAAGTCATGTGAAGTGTTTCCATTGGTGCTTTTCCAAATTCATCTCAAGAGACTGGAGTCAGGCTGTTTCCTCATGGTGTCTGTCTGCTTTGGGACTCCCCCCTCTTGGTTTCATTATTTTTTCCCCCTTGCCTTAGTGTAATGAATCTCTGTTTTACATTTGTTGTAGAAGTTTTTAGCTTGGGTCTTGGACAGTATCTTTCTCAGTAGGAAGAGCCTTTTAAAGGGTGCACTTTCAAGTCTGGACTGACTCTAACGTATCTTAGGATTTAAAATATACTTTTTTTTTTAGTTGGAATCTCACTCTGTCACTCAGACTGGAGTGCAGTGGCTGCTCCTGGCCACCGCAGCCTCGACCTGCTGGGCTCTGGTGATCCTTCCGCCTCAGCCTTCCAAGTAGCTGGAACTACAGGTGTGCGCTACCATGCCTGGCTAATTTTTTTGATTTTTTGTAGAGATGACGTCTCATCAGGTTGCCCAGGCGGGTCTCAAACCCGTGGGCTCAGGCAATTCACTCACCTCTGCCTCCCAAAGCGTGGGATTACAGGCTGAGTCACTGAGCCTGGCTAAAATACACTTTTATAAAACTCTAAAGTTTGGATTAGGTGGGTTTATCATATAAATTTGCATAGGGCTGCTATTTAATTTAAAAGACTGGTGGCTTATGCCTAAATATTTTAAAGAAATTATTATTAAAGAATAATTACTAAAAAGGATTGGGGATTTGTATATTTGTATTCTAGAAGTGAATGAGGAATATTTTTGTACATCTTAAGCTTTTTTTGGTGATCTAGGCAGAAATGAGTATTAGAAAGTATTAAGAAAATATTATTTTGATGATAAAAGCAGCTTGAAGGGGGAGCATGAGAGAGATACAGCATAGTTATTTCCCTGTTCCTGCTCTATAATAGTGAATACTGTATAGGCTCAAGGCAACACCCATCTCTATCTCTAGTATTCCCTGAGCCTCAGGCTCTGAGATCTTTCACTTATTCTTCTAGGAAACCACGTAGAAAAGTCTCATTGGCCTCTAGTTTGCCTGGGTTATATTTAAAAACATTTATAAATAATTCATACTTAAAAAAATAAAAATTCAACAGTGTTTAAGAGAAAGTAAAAGTGCCTCCTCACAAAATTTCTCAGTCTTATTTTTTGTGTATTCACTATTTTTTTTTTTTTTTTGCACCCAGGCTGGAGTGCAGTGGCACACACATGGCCACCACAGCCTTGAACTGCTGGACTCAGGTGATCCTTCTGCCTCAGCCTTCCAAGTAGCTGGAACTACAGGCATGTGCCATCATGCCTGGCTAATTTTTCTTGATTTATTGTAGAGATGAGGTTTCACCAGGTTGCCTAGGCTGGTCTCAAACCTGTGGGTTCAGGCAATCCTCTCACCTCGGCCTCCCAAAGTGCTGGGATTATAAGCATGAGCCACTGCACCTGGCCAAGAGTATTCACTATTAATAGTTATTATCCAGATTTTAAGCCATGCTTGTCCTGTGTTCCCCAGTGCCCATGGGGAGCCTTCTGATTTTCTTTACTCTTTGTCTATGCCCCTTTCCAAGGCATCTCACCCCAATGATACATGCCATACCTTTCCCTAATATCCTGTAGGGACTCTAGGTCTTGTTAACTTCAGTAGATTTTTGCTTCAGGCTTTTAGCAGGCCTATGATTGAAGTTCCCTTTGATTTCCAGTTTCTAGAACTCAGCTCACTGTGCCTGTGGGTTCTCCCTGTCTCCATCTACCTCCAAGCTTTAGAGGCCCTGCAAGACCATTTCGCTTTGATAACCTTTTTGCCTAAAGGAAACACTAAAATATTTCTTTCTCCTTAGTGCCTAAGGGATCATCTTGGCCTCACCAGTTCCAGTGCTGTCACATCTACATTAGAGCTCCTTCCTGCATAGGGTTAGGTTCTTAGGTTAGCTCCCTGAAAGCATCTTACCTATAAAATAGTATATACTATTCTATGCCTCTGACTTTGTAATATGTAAATATCAGGGGTGCCAAAAAATTGTACACACATTTTAAGCGATAATGAGAAGGAATCTTGACCCTGATGGTAATCACTTTTTTGTAATTGCAGAAGTCAAATGTGACTTGTATTCATCTTTTGTTACCGGTATTACAATTTTAATGCAGTTTTTTCCTTTCTCAAAATGTGTATATGTTTTTTTTGGCACCCTCTGTATAAATGTGTCATAGATGCAACTATGTGTTGAAGAGTTACTCCCTGAGTGAAAAAAGCAGGTAGAATTGTCCACAGTATTTAAATTAAGAGTGTCTCTTTCTCTCAAATATGTTTCATTTATTTATTTATTTATTTATTGAGTTGGAGTCCCACTCTATCGCCCAGACTGGAGTGTAGTGGCCGCTCCCGGCCACCGCAGCCTTGACCTGCTGGGCTCTGGCGATCCTTCCATCTCAACCTTCCACGTGGCTGGAACTACCTGCGTGTGCTACCACGCCCAGCTAATTTTTTGATTTATTGTAGAGATTAGGTCTCGCCTGCCCAGGTGGGTCTTGAACCCGTGGGCTCAGGCAATCCACTCACCTCAGCCTCCCAAAGCGCAGGATTATAGGCTGAGCCACCGAGCCCGGCTAAATATGTTTTATTGAATCTTCATGTTACTTTTCCACTGTACATCCTTTTAGTCCTCCAGACTCCTGTTGATGCCTCCATTCTCTCTTCCCTTGTCTGTAGGGCCTTAGCTCTCATCTTCCTTAATATACTATATACATAAATTCTGAACACCAGTTATATTTGTTTGTTTATTCAGCAAATACTTATGAGCACTGTTCAGGGCAGTGGACTTGCAGCTACAAACAAGACTGACAGTCTCTTTTTTCATGTAGTTTGCATTCTGATGAATGACACGACTCAAAAACTTCTATGAATACATGTATAATACAATTTTAAGTACTTACCAATGCTATGAAGAAAAAAAAATTAGGAGAAAGAGGTAGAAAGCATCAGGTACACTAGTACTATTTAAGATAGGCTAGTCAGGAAAGAAATTTTTGAGGGGATATTTTAGTAGAGACCTGAGTTACATTCTTATTTAATAAATGCCACATAGCTCTTTTAGCTTTCTCTTGTGCCCTTGGTTTTTGTCTCAGTTATGTGCTTAAACAACCAAATTTTTTGTACTGGGTTGTAAAGACTTGTGGTGAATATTCAAGTTTTTGCGTGTAAAAATGCTTTCCTAGGTACTATCTCAGTTGCCCTCTGTGTAAATGCGGTAAAGAGGTAGATAGCCACAAGCCAGTCAGAAAGCTGCGTCTGTCATCTTGAATGATGGGCATGGTAGACAAGATAAAGAGGCTTTATTTGAACTTATGAAATGAAATGTTAAGAAATTTGAAATTGTATGTATTATGATAGATGACCCTGAACTTAAGGCATTTTTCAAATCAGACTATGTTGTGTTTTTCAGCTTTTATTTGACTAGTATCTATGACCATTCAATATTTGAAGCTTTTAGTAAGGTGGTGCAGAAACTCATTCCACAACTACCGACCTTGGAAAACCTATTAAATATCTTTATATCAGTAAGTGAGCAATTTATATATAATTCACTGTAGTTTCTGATTCTGGTTTTGTTAAATATATTTGTGTTTTCAAATTCTCCAAAAAGTGGCTTGAATTAGTCTGACCCAAGCATAAAAGCTAATGATATCTTTAAAATGTAAAATAAATAATAGCATAAAATGTGGCTTAAGTTGTTATTTTCTGAATTATTTTCTTAGTACTCACCCTTTTTGTCTTTAAAATGAACTGATGAAAAATTTTCTCATGCTTTTTTTTTGTTTGTTTTTTTGAGTGAAAATCTCACTCTGTTGCCTATGCTGGAGTGCAGTGGCATGCTCATGGCTACTGCAGCCTTGATCTGCTGGGCTCAGATGATCCTTCTGCCTCAGGCTTCCAAGTAACTGGAACCACAGCTGCATGCCACCATACCTGGCTAATTTTAAAAAAATTTATTTTAGCGATGAGGTCTCCCCAAGTTGCCCAGGCTCGTTTTGAACTCCTGGGCTCAGGCAGTCCTCCCGCCTCTGTCTCCCAAAGTGTTGGGATTACAAGTGTGAGTCACCATACCCAGCCCTCATGCTTTCTTAACAAAAAACATCCTTATGAGCCAGGTGCGATAGCTCACACCTCTAATCCCAGCACTTTGGGAGGTGGAGAAGGGAGGATTGCCTGAGCCCAGGAGTTTGAGACCAACCTGAACAAACTTGGTGAGACCTCATCTCTATAATAAATAAAATAATTAGTCAGGCTTGGTGGCACATGCCTGTGGTTTCAGCAACTTGGAAGTCTGAGGTGGAAGGATTGCCTGAGCCCAGCAGGTCGAGGCTGTGGTAGTTGTTAGCATGCCGCTGCACTCCATCCAGCCTGGGCGACAGAGTGAGACTCTGACTCAAATAAAAAAAATCTTTATGATACCTGTTTTCTGAAGGAATAGTAGTAACCGAAATAGACTGGGTTTTGAGAATGTGACCTTATTACTACTGTAATCTGAGTATCATATTTTACATTCTTATTTTGAGGATTCAGTTTAATAAGAGGGTAACTCTCCAATAAATTTAGCATTTAGCCATTATATTTTTGAAACATTACTTTGAAAGGATTCAGTATATGGTGATCCCCACTTTGACTTTTGGGCTTTTGGGTTATGTTACATGTTGATATTAAATTAATTCTTTCATGTTTTGCTAATCACCACATAACGCCTTTCTGGTAGTGAGGTCATTCAAATCAGAGATTGATTATATCATCACTTGATTTTTGGAGAATTTTTTTGTAAAATTTTTGTTGGTGTCTTAGAAAAAAATTCATTTGAGTAAAAAGGGAAAAGAAAAACATTTGACTTAGGAAATTATATGAGAAAATCAGGGCAGAGAAGTAATTCTACCTGTATTGTCTATTGTCCAAAGCACTATTTGTTTTTTGGTATTAGGTCATATAATTAAAAATGACCCTTGGATATTACTCAATAATTAAGGATCTTTGATCTTGCAAATTGTGATTCTTAAAAACTGAACACTTCCCCAATTTTGTTTTTCCAAGAATTCAGGTATTGAAAAAGCTTTTCTCTTTGATGTTGTCAGCAAAATCTACATTGCAACAGACAGTTCCCCTGTGGATATGCAATCTTACGAGCTTTGCTGTGACATGATTGATGTTGTAATTGACGTGTCTTGTATATATGGGTAAGTTATATACATATTTTTGCAAGATCTCAGACAAATGGAAAACTACCAGCTCGATTGTCCAGCGAAGGAATTTCTGAAGCCTCTGGCAAGTAGCTCTGTATGAAGTGGGATCATTCTGACCATAGTGCTTCAGCTCGGAGCATGGTTTCTCTATAAATGAGCTGCTAGATCTTATTCCAGATAAGATGGCTAAGAAAAGTTGGAGAATGTAACTAGCACTGGACTTAATTATCACTGCAAGTTTCTTCCACTGTTATGTGGGAGACTTGGAATGTCTTCTTATTACTAGGACTTAGCTAGATGGAAAAACTAGATTAATTTATTTAAAATGATCTGAATGACAAATTAAATTCTGGTTCCTAATTTAACCTCAGGCATTGTGGAGCAGGGGATTCTTAATCTTTCAGATAGCCAAGAAATAAGGTAATTAGAATTTTAGATGTTAGAAGGACTTATAGAAATTTGACTCATCTGCTTCCAAAATTAACCTCTAAAATATGAGCTTTACCTTTATGTAAATCCACCAAACTGTTATAACCAAACTGTATATAGAATTTTATAAAAGCCAGCAAACAAGTGATTTTGTAGAATAGGCCAGAGGGCTAGTGAAAACTTTGGAAAATTACTGGCATTTCATAAACCAGTAACATTGTCCATACTCTCTGATAACCCTGAGTCCCCTAGTATATTAACATCAGAACTCCCAAGAGACTTTCAGATGATTTAACATGTACTTTTGCTTTCTAATATCTGTGTCCTCTATCTTTTTCTCCTCTCTGCTTTACCTAGTCTAAACTTGGCTTTCACCTCTGACTTTACCCGTTACTTTGGTCTTTCTACCTAATTTGTCAGTGTTTTTCCTCTAGCTGCCTCTGAGTAGTAGTGTATGTTTATCTTACTTGTTCTTTACTTCCCTGCTCCTGTCTTCCATTTCTGTCTATTCTTTTCACTTTTGTGATTATATGATCTCTTGTGTTTCCATAATGAAAATGAGATGTTTGGGCTGGGTGTGGTGGCTCAGTCTGTAATCCCAGCACTTTGGGAGGCTGAGGCAGGAGGATTGCTTAAGCCCAGGAGTTTGATACCAGCCTGGGCAACATACCGGGACCATGTCTCTGTAATTAAAAAAATAAATTGCCGGGCGTGATAGTGCACGTCTATAGTTCCAGCTACTTAGAAGGCTGAGACGGAAGGATCGCCGGAGCCCAGCAGGTCAAGGCTGCAGTGGCCAGGAGCGGCCACTGCACTCCAGTCTGGGCGACAGAGTGAGACTCCAACTCAAAAAAAAAAGAAAAAAGAAAACGAGATGTTAGTAAAGTTTTATGTTTCTCTTTCCTAATTTAAAAAATAAATTGGTAGAACATTTGCTTTTTCTTTAACAAACAAATCAAAATTGCATAAACTAACTTATTTGTAATATAAAAATCAAAATTAGTTGTAAAATTTATTTTCAGTGTAAGATACATTTAAAATACATATTGTAAAGTACATGATAAAAATATCAGAAAAAAGGGCTTTATCTCACTATTCTTAACACAGTTTGTGCATGCAATTTGATGTGCTTTATTACAGTTTAATCCCTCTTAATTGACTCTTGACATGTTTTTTGAGGGGGATTATGTATAATTTTGACAATTCTAGTTTAATAAATGAAGTAGTTTTCAGACCCTGAAAGACTTACTTTGCAAGTATTAGGACTCCATAATACCTTTGATAGACCATATTTCTTTTATTTATTTATATTTTTGAGATAGGATATTGCTTTGTTGCCCAGGTTGGACTCAAACTCCTAAGCTCAAGTGATTCTACCCTCTCAACCTCCCAAGTAGCTGGGACTACAGGTTCACACCACTGCACCCAGCTTAGACCATATTTCTTTTAGTTTTTATATTTGCTACTTTTTCACCAGTGGCAGTTTTTATATTTTAGATCCTCCTTTTATTTGTAGACTGTGTCAGTACAGATGAGTATGGGCGAAGATTTGAAGCCCGCTATATTCTGTGCATCCTAGGGAGACAAGATGAAAGTGTGAATGCATGGAATTCTGTCGGGTCACAGAAAGAGAAAGTGTCTGTAACATGTTGACACTTGGTATATGTTTTGTCCCATGATATTTTCTATGAGATTTTCACTTTATAGTCTGAGAACTAACCAGGTTACTTTCCCTCCCATAGTTTATTATACCCTGTTGTGCCCTACTAGCAGCCATTAGGGTATTCTGCTACTAAGTATGGTTCTCCTTAGTTATAGCTTCCTGCTTCTGCCTTTCTTATTCTTTTCTCATGTTAGTATATGATTCAAGATTATGTGCTGGTTTGACATTAAAAACTTTGTAGCTTCTTAACAGCTGCTGGCTATGAGTACTAGCTTAGGGAATCATCGTGTCGGAACCTGTTGTTAAAGTTAGCTCTCGCTGTCACTTTCCATGAGGCACAGAAAATGGATCTACGAAGGGCATCTAACTATAAGCTGAGAACACATAGCACTTATAACTTCCTCTCCTCGAATTAGAAGTAGTTTTCTTTTATACCCTTAAAGTAAAGGACACCTACTTCCCCACCGCTCTGCCTTTCCAAATCAACTTTATTTGAATTAGTTAGGAAGCATACTGGAAACTGCAGGGAATTGAGTTAAAAAACACAAGTTTGAGTACTGAACTTTGCCAGGAGATCACTTTGTTTTTAGTGAACTTCTGTTTCTACATCTTTTGAATAGGTATAGTCTTCTTTATGTAGTAGTTGATTTTGACTTGTCACAGAAAGGATTTAAAGTGGTTAAATAGGGCTATGGTAATAATTCCTGTCTTCACAGCTGTTGAGAAGATCAAATTAATGTATGAGAAGGTAAACTGTAAGTCAGAATGGTTTAAAAAATAAGCCTCAATTCATGAAAATATACATAGACGATATAGAAAAATAAAAACAGGAGTAAATAGCCACTACCAAAGATGACTTACTGCTGACAATTTTTTAAGTGTTACTTATGTCACTTTTAAAATGTATTTTTGTTTTGGAGGCAAATCTTATCAAATTAATATATGAGAAGATAAGCTGTAGGACTCAGAGTAGGCTTGAAACTAAGCCTCATCTCCACTCATTAAAAACTGCATGGAAAATAGAAAAGTGGAAATAAGAGGAAAATACCTTGTTTTACTACCAAAGGCCATTGCTTTTTTCCTTCCTTCCTTCTTTCCTTTTTTAAACAAAGTTTATTAGAGAAAGAAGGGAGAAAAGAAATGGAGACATGCCAAAGTTGGCATGGGTGCAAGAAATTACCACGTTTTCTTTTTAGTATATTTTATTCACCTTTTTTTTTTTTTTTTTTTTGAGTTGGAGTCTCACTCTGCCTCCCAGACTGGAGTGCAGTGTCCGCCCCTGGCCACTGCAGCCTCGACCTGCTGGGCTCCAGCGATCCTTCTGCCTCAGCCTTCCAAGTAGCTGGAACTACAGGCATGTGCTACCACACCCCGCAAATTTTTTTGATTTATTGTAGAGATGAGGTCTTGCCAAGTTGCCCAGGCGGGTCTCGAACCCGCAGGCTCAGGCAATCCAGTCACCTCAGCCTTCCAAAGCGCAGGATTATAGGCTGAGCCACTGAGCCCGGCTCTTTTTTGTTTTTGAAGGCAGATACTTCTTTTAAAAAGGCAGTTTTGACAACTCTTAATTCCTTAAGAGTGTAAATCCAATAGTTAAGAGCTCAGATAGTAGCAGGTCCTAGAGGGTTCCTGTGACCTGAGGGAAGTAAAGAGAAGAGGCACCTCTGCTGGAGTTACAGAATACAGTCTGAGAGGGTATGTAGTCCCATCTGGCAAGATGTTGGAAATGTCATTTCCCTGGTTAAGATAAATACATTTTCACTTTTTTCCCCAAACGCCTGATTATCTGTGGTATGAAGGGATATGTATGGTGTCATCATTTTTAGTAGGAATTTCTGAGATTCTGTGATTAGGAACCCTGTACCTGAATAACACTCTGTTCCAGTATATTCAAGCCAGTATTATTCTTTCTCAAAAAGATATTTGGGAAACTGGGTGGAAAGACTTGTCACTTTACAAATTAAATGTGACTAAATGCCTAGCTGGGAAACCTGTAATGAACAGTACTTTCTTTTAAAATAGGTTAAAGGAAGATGGAAGTGGAAGTGCTTATGACAAAGAATCTATGGCAATTATCAAGCTGAATAATACAACTGTCCTTTATTTAAAGGAGGTGACTAAATTTTTGGCACTGGTCTGTATTCTTAGGGAAGAGAGTTTTGAACGAAAAGGTAATGGCATTTTAAAAAGCTGTCTTATGTTAAGTTATTTGCCATCATTTCTCATGTTCTTGAAAATAAGAGAAATATTACAGTGTTAGACAAATGGCGATGTTTAAAAAAAATTAACTTAAACTAATTTTGTCCCTTTCCTTCTGCATATGGCCCAGGCTTTCTCCTTTCTTCTTTAGATCTTTTATTTTAGATAAAGTTTTTTATTTTAGCTTCTCTTCCTTTAGATCTCGTTAGTACCTGTTTAACTGCCTTCAGTTTGACCTCCATCTGAATCAGTCTACTGAAATTATTTTTTGAGAAATTACTAGATTAGCTTTTACTACTTTCAGTGGCCTTTTCTTTTTCTACAATCTCTTCAGCCTTCTGAAGCTTATGAGCCTGACAGTCATTCCTTTCTTAACGCTTTCCTCTCTCTTTGTCTTTCTAAAGCTGAACTCTTCGGGTTATTTTGTGTTTGTTTCCCTGGCCATCTCTCCTATTTCTTTGGACTGTTTTTCTTTTTCTCAGTCCTGAGTGTTCATCACAGCCACATTTTTCTATTCACTAATTCTGCAGGTGAGTTCATCCAGCCCATGGCTTCAGTTAATCTTCTGTATGTGTTTGACTGAAAAATTCACATCTCTGGTTCTGACTTGGGCTCATGTTTTGGTCCCATGTTTGGAGCTATTAGTAAGACACCTTCCCTTAAATAGTTGATTGTTACTTGGGCATTGTGTCCATCACTAGTGGATGATTATTTCCTCTGTTTCATGACTCTCTTGGCTGTCCTACTTCTGTCACTAGTTATGTCATTTTTCTCCTGTCCAAGCTTAGATATCTTTAGGTAATTGTTTGGTGGTATTACTGAAGGGGCCCTTGCAGATCAGTTCATATAGGGATTTTGTGTTCTCCTTTTTCCATTCCTCCATGTTGTTTACATTTAACTTTCACCAAATCTGATAATTTGTTTATTGGAACTGTTTCTTGGGCATCCTTTCTATTTTCTTTTTTTTTTTTTTTGAGTTGGAGTCTCACTCTGTCGCCCAGACTGGAGTGAAGTGACCGCTCCCGGCCACCACAGCCTTGACCCGCTGGGCTCCGGCGATCCTTCCGCCTCAGCCTTCCAAGTAGCCGGAATTATAGGCATACGCTACCACGCCCGGCTGATTTCCTTTCCATTTTCATTGTTCAATGACTCCAGTTCAGGTCCTCATCCCTCCAGGCCTGTGGTGCTGCAGTTACCTCCTATTTGATAATGTTCGTGCATTTGACATATACACGGAGGGTCTAGTATATATTATCTTTTATCCCAAATACAGACTATTTTTCAAAAAATTTCTTTTATCATATTATTTAGCTGCTCAAGAATCTGCAGTAACTTTCTATTCCTCACTGCAACAAATACCCAGTCTTCTGCCTGAGTTTTAAGATTTAATCTATCGCCCAGATTCAGTAATTATCACCAGTCTTATTTCTTATTTATACCACTTTCTCCGCTGGATTATTTTGAGGCAGATCCCTGACATTAAGTCATTTTGTCAGTAGGTTTCAGTAGGCATCTCTAAAAGAGAGTACATAATAATATTAGCATTAGTAAACATAAAATTAACAGTGATTTAATGATATCAAATATCTGGCCAGTGTTCCAATATTCTTGATTGTCAAGAATACAGTTGGTTCAGAAGTCAATTTTAATTTATTTGCATTGATCGAAACTTGTCTTTTATAGTTTTGTTTATTTTTTTGAATCTGAGAGGGACCATCTTAATTTGGCTCTAATAATTCAGACCTGATTTCTAGTACTTCCTGCCAAGAATTCTCTGGTGCCCCTCTCTCCAGTCAGACCCTTGTGTTCCTGTCCTCTACCTGTGCTGTGTTTTGTTGCCAACTTCCTGCAGTTTTTGTGTGTGTGTGTGTGATTTTGCTCCCCTTTCTGCCTAATTAAGTCCTGCCCATATCCCTAAAGTTTATTCTTATCTCCGAAGCTTTCACTGACTACTTTGCCCTGCATTTGGCTCTCCCTTCTTTGGACTTCTTTCACATTTGTAGTCAATTTGACACCAGATTGTTTTGGTTTGTTTCTTGTGCTTTGGCTTTATGCCCCAGCTAGCATTTCCTGGAAAGGCATGGACCATATCTGCTGCTTTCTTTGACACATTGTACCCTCTGTTGTGCTTTCAAAAAGTATTTAATGACTTATCAAATCAAATATAAATTATTGAAAGATCACACTATGTTCAAGCAGGCCACATAGTGTTTTCTTTTTTCTTTTTTTTTGAGTAGGAGTCTCACTCTGTCACCCATGCTGGAGGGCAGTGGCATGCTCCTGGCCATGGCAGCCTTGACCTCCTGGGCTCAGGCAGTCCTTCTGCTTCAGCTTTCCAAGTAGCTGGAACTACAGACATGCGCCACCATGCCTGGCTAATTTTTTGATTTATTGTAGAGATGAGTTCTCACCAAGTTGCCCAGGCTGGTCTTGAACTCATTAGCTCAGGTAATCCTCTCACTTCAGCCTCCCAAAGTGCTGGGCTTATAGGTGTGAGCCACTGTGACCGGCCTCACATAGTGTTTTTTTTCCTTCTTTCTTTTTAAGTCCAGGTCTCACTATGTTCTCCCTGCTGGAGTGCAGTGGCATGCTCACAGCCACTGCAGTTTCAACTTCCTGGACTCAGGTGATCCTTCTACCTCAGCCTTCCGAGTAGCTGGAACTACAGGCATGCAGCACCATGCCCAGCTAACTTCTCTTGATTTGTTGTAGAGATGAGGTCTTGCAAGTTGACCAGGCTGGTCTTGAACCCCTGGGTTCAGGCAGTCCTCTGGCCTCCACCTCCCAAAGTGCTGGGATTACAGGTGTGAGCCACTGCACCTGATCCACACATTGTTTTAATATTTTACATTTCTTGAATGTAAATTGAGTGATGTGAAGCTTGGATATGAGAGAGATTAATTTGGCCAAGGTGATATTCAAATCGCACGTTTGTTGTCTATCAGGATATTATGATGGTGAATATATATGATGACCAGCTGTTCTTGTGGTTGAAGAGGTTGCTGTCTAGTTTGGAGGTTAAAGAATTTCAAGCAGTGTTTATCAGTCAGGGTTAGATTTGGCTGCAAACCCAAAGAACAGTGGCTTAAACAAGTTGGAAGTTTATGTCTCTCTCTCACATTAAAGAAGTCTGGGGATAGTCTAGGACAGCTAAGGCAGTTTCCTCATGTCCTCTAACAGATGGGTACTTCTCCTCCTGCTCTGTCATTCTTAGCACTGACTTCTGTTCTCAGGGTTACCTTATGTCCAGAATGGGTCCTGGGGCTCCAGCCATTTTATCCATATTCCAGACATTAAGAAGAAACGGCAAGACTGAGGAAAGAATACATTCTCTTCTTCTTCTTTTTTTTTTTTTTTGAGTTGGAGTCTCACTCTGTCGCCCAGACTGGAGTGCAGTGGCCGCTCCCAGCCACTGCAGCCTCGACTTGCTGGGCTCCAGCGATCCTTCCGCCTCAGCCTTCCAAGTAGCTGGAACTACAGGTGCGTGCTACCACGCCCAGCTAGTTTTTTTGATTTATTGTAGAGATGAGGTCTCGCTGCCCAGGCGGGTCTCGAACCCGCGGGCTCACTCAGTCCACTCACCACAGCCTCCCAAAGGCGCGGGATTATAGGCTGAGCCACCAAGCCTGGCTCATTCTCTTCTTCTTAAGGCGAGTTCACTGAAGTCCCACACACTTACACTTATCTCAGGCCGGAATTGGTCATGTGACCATGTCTAGCTACAAGGAAGGCTGGGAAATATAATGTTTTAGCTTAGTACCCATATGCTCATCTAAAATTGAGATTCTAAGGAAGAGGAAGGAAAATGGTTATTTGATGTGCAGCTAGCCATTTCTGTCACAAAATAGAAGCCTTTGTTCAACCAGAGTTTTATGTGGAAGCCTAGTTTATCAAACAGGTAAAGGGAAGCTGTTCTGCTTAAGGGGGGTCCGAGCTACCTGAAACTCTGCCTGATAGGCTTCTCTGATCCTTCCCAGAGTCCAGGGTTTTCTGCTGAGCAGTTTGCCAAACTATTGCTTTACTTGTTTTCTTTGGCTCTTCATTGGCTGTCCTGAAGACTTGTAAAAGGAAAAGCTTAAATTCAAAAAGTACTTGAGATTTTTCTTTCTTTCTTTCTTTTTTTTTTAATGAGAAACCAGGATTTATTGAGAGGACAGAAAAACTCGCACAGTGAGTGCGGACTCGTAAATTTTCTTAGCAAATTTACCTTCCCAATTGTTTTACTTAGCCTGATTGCTCACCACGTCCTCTCCCAGGGCCTAGAGGTAACCCGTGTTAACAGTTGGGTATTTGCCTTATCTTGTATCCAATGTAGAGAATTCCTCAGTTGGGTGTATGTTTTTAAATACATACCGGTTTTTTTTCCTGCTGCTAAATATTTCCTAGTAGAAAATTTCACAATTGACGTTTAGGAGGCATGACTTTCTTTTTCTTTCCTGCAGGTTTAATAGACTACAACTTTCACTGTTTCCGAAAAGCTATTCATGAGGTTTTTGAGGTGGGTGTGACTTCTCACAGGAGCTGTGGTCATCAGACCAGTGCCCCCAGCCTGAAAGCCTTGACACATAATGGCACGCCGCGAAATGCCATCTAGTGCGAAATGCCATCTAGTCTGAATCCTAGCGTCGGGGCTCTGTGCCAGCTTACTCTTCACTCCAGGGTCAGATGCCACATGCTACAGGACATGGGAGCTGCTGCTTGTGGGAATCTGGTGCCTGTCCCACAGGAGACAAGGGGTAGAGTTTCTCATTTGGATGAAAGCCCCTTCAACCAGTGGTGTACAACTGAAACTACAATTTCTTTTTTGAAAAATGGCAAAAAAAAAAAAAAAGAACCTAGAGACCACAGAACTCAAGTGTGTCTTTCTCCTCTTTTGGGTCCTACTTTAAGTAGTTGGGATATTTTGGACTTGGAGATAACACCAGTTACCCATCCTTACCAGGGAATGTTGCTGTCAATTCCAGTTGAAAATAATAGAAAAACTGAATTTTTATATGCTTCACGTAGGCTTTCATTTGAGTAGTCTCTAAAAATCCTGCCTTGCTTAAGTTCTAACACTGCCTCTCAGATTTCGATTTTGGACGTTGCACATCTAAGACCTTTTAAATGCATTTGCTTGCTAACTCAGAAGAGACACAGTCTGACTGCAGCAAAAGACATTCCTGCATTTGTTATTGAAGAAATAAGAGAAAATTTTATGCTGCATCAGGTGGAGAGCAAGGCTCAACAGTGGCTGCATTAGTACCCTTGGGATGTGTTCAGAAAAGAACTTTGAAACAGAAGAAAAATGTGTGCACCTATGTTTTGGGTACCAAATGCCTGCATTCTGTCTCCTGCATTAGAGAAATGATCATGCTCAATGTAACAAAGGGAATGTAAAAAACTTGTTTTTCCCATAGTGCCCTTCTAGGGGGGAAACTCATTATGTCACTGAAATAGCTCACTTTTCTTTAATCTTGATATCAACCTTTACATACCTTTTATTCTATGCTGTTTAGATTGTTTATTGCGGTCTGTTGACCATGAGTGGCCCTAAGGCACTGTTGGACTGTCCCCTGGGAGTTGGAGAGAGCATGTGGTGCCGCAACGTGTGTGTTATTTTACATACTTTGTCTCCAGTATTCTGACACCAGGTGTCAACTGTGGTACTTTCTTTGGCTAGGATATTAATGAGTAATTGTTGCTTTTTGTTGGTGGTTGATACCCTATCCATTGATTTAAACTTACACATTATTTTTATTCCACATGCCCAATAGTCATCTATTCCAAAGCCACTGGACCACTTGAGTACATAAGTGCCACTGTTTAATGCAATATGTATTTTCAGGTCTGTAACCTAACAGTGTGACTTGAGTGCTTCCTGCAGATGATTCTGACTGTTGAGTATTTACATGGACCATGGTGATATCCAAAAGAAAAATGCTTTTATATTTATAGATTATTTCATTGAACTATATATAAAATGGGTATCAATAAATGTATTTACTCCAAAATCAGTTTTTCTACTTCCCTAAGGTGGGAGTGGGTGGGGTGATGGAACATTGGGTCATCCCATCTTGTCTTTTTCTTCTTCATTTCTTTTTCTTTTGCTGCCTTCTGTGGTTAACATTTCTTATGTGTCAGGGTTTCAAGTTCTTATCCTGATGTCGAGATTTCATGACTTTGTGTCCAGGTATCTCCCCTGACCCATTTCTGTTTTAAAGTAGGAGATCTAGGCCCATGTGAAAATGTTTTTCATTAGGTGTTTTGTATCAACAAGTCTCAGTTGTGATGGGGAATATCCAGGGCCTGGTGTGATCTTTGTGTCCAACCTAAGCAGAAGTGAGGAGATAAATGAAGTAGAATACATTTTTAAAAATTGTACTGATTTCCAGCTAGTTTTTTGTTTCTTCCATCTCTGGAAATATACTCATTATTGACACTTAAATGACTGTTCAATCAAACACATATAGTTAGGTGGGACTAAACTGATTGGAGAAAATGCATATTAGTTTATCAATGGGAGAAATGTAGCTAGAGGATGAAAGATCTTTAATTTTATAATTTGATTAGGATTTCAGTTTTTTGTTTTTTGTTTTGTTTTTGAGTTGAAGTCTCACTTCGTCACCCAGGCTGGAGGGCTGTGGTACCTTCACGGCCACCCAAGCGTTGCCCTGCTGGGCTCTAGCGATTTTTCCGCCTTAGCCTTTCAAGTAGCCAGAACTACAGGTGTGTGCTACCATGCCCAGCTAATTTTTTTTTGGTTTGTTGTAGAGACGAGGTCTCCCCAAGTTGCCCGGGCGGGTCTTGAACCCACAGGCTCAGGTAATCCACTTGCCTCGGCCTCCCAAAGTACTGGGATTGCAGGCTGAGCCACTGAGCCCGGGCCTGTTTATTTTTATGCTTTTAATTTTTTTGGTAGAGACTGGGTCTTCCATATTGCCCAGGCTGGTCTTGAACTCCTCCTGGCCTCAAACGATCCTCTCGACTCGGCCTCCCAAAGTGTTGGGATTACAGGCGTGAATCACTGCATCCAGCCCAGGAGTTCAGTTTTAAAATTGTACATGGAAATCACAGAAACACTTTGAAGAAGACTCTTAAAATATTGTCTAATTCTATCTCCTTTTTCAAGCTATGGAAACGGAGGTCCAGAGAGGTACAGAGCCTTGTTGAGACTATAGCTAGGATAACCATGTAACTTAAACTCCATACCAAATACTGTGGAGAATGGATGGGGTGCCATGGGTAAGGATGCCTGAGCAGCAGATGTGAACTGGTGGCACTGTCTTGGGGACACCAAAGGTGGCCAGCTGCATCATAGATCTAGTTAGTGACAAAGAAGAGCTTTGTCCTCCAGATCTGGCAGCTCAGTGCTGCCTGCATTTACCTGCAGCCTTCAATCACAGGCTCCCATTGGTTAAATAGAGATAATGTTTGAAGATACACATTGTTGGTACATTGGTACATTGTTGGTATATTGGTGCCTGGTAAATGCTATTTTTTTTCCTACTGCTGAAAATTATAAATTCAGGGAGTGATTAAGAAGAAGTCCTTAATGATGAAATGGAAATAAAATAGTAAAATGTGGAAAGAAGACAATTCAGGAAAAAGGAAATGGAAGTATAATACAAATATTAGGAGTTTGCCTGAAATGTTTTGCATCCTGATGGAAGTTTGTACCAGTCTACCTCAAAGAAAGCTGGGACAGATGGTTTAAAAAAACCTTAAAGTCTTAGGCTGCAAGGTATTTTATCTATTTCACATACAACTACTCCCATTCACACATGTTTATATATACACACATACATATGCATATGTATGTGTGCGTGTGTGTGTGTATGTATGTGTATATACACACACACGCACACACATATATATATATGTCCCAATATAGAATGCTGGCGGTATTCATGAGTTGTGTTAATTTACCTTCTACATTTTGAGTTCTGTGCTTGTACAGAAAAACGAATGATTTAAAAGATAAAATTAGGATAGCTACAAGGTTTGTTGGAGAAAGCACTTTTTGTGATTTGTGTACTTTGTTTAGGATATTCTTTTTTGTTTTTCAAATGCTGAAAGCTCTTCCAATTATTCAAGAAAAGATTACTAGTGAATATCGTTACTGTTTTTCATCTAAGCTAATTAAATAACTTTACTCCCTCATCTCCCCTACCCCCTGCCAGAGCCACAAAGGCTCATAGTCCCTAGAGGAAATGTGGGCAGCAGCTGGACATAGCTGAAGTTTATATCTGTAATAGTAGCTTTGCTAAACTGTGACACCAGAGTTGGGAGACTGCACACAAACCTTCACAATGCCTTGTGAAGTAGGTACTAGACTCCTATTTACAGATGGGGAAACTGAGGCACAGAGCAGCTCAACTATGAAGTGGTGGAGTTAGAATTGGAACCTGAGCAGTTGGAGTCCAGAACCTGCATCCTTTTTTTTTTGAGTTGTAGTCTCACTCTGTCGCCCAGACTGCAGTGCAGTGGCCGCTCCCGGCCACCGCAGTCTCAACCTGCTGGGCTCCGGCGATCCTTCTGCCTCAGCCTTCCAAGTAGCTGGAACTACAGGTGCACGCTACCACGCCTGGCTAGTTTTTTTGATTTATTGTAGAGACGAGGTCTCCTCAAGTTGCGCGGGTGGGTCTTGAACCCACAGGTTCAGGTAATCCACTTGCCTTGGCCTCCCAAAGTGCTGGGATTACAGGCTGAGCCACCAAACCTGGACAGAACATGTATCCTTATACTACGGCCACTACTGGGCCTTGCTTTCCTAGTAGGAAGAAAGGTTTTGCTCATGGTGTGTTTTGCAGAAAAAGGATTCTAATAGTTAAAATTCAGAAACAGCCCAGGTTGGTGACTCATACCTGTAATCCCAACACTTTGGGAGGCCAAGGTGAGAGGATTGCTTGAGCCCAGGGGTTCAAGATCACCCGGGCAACAGGTGAGACCTCATCTGTACAATAGATCAAAATATTAGCCAGGTGTGGTGGCATGCACCTGTAGTTCCAGCTACTTAGAAGGCTGAGGCAGAAGGATTGCCTGAGCCCAGTGGATAGAGGCTGCGGTGGCCATGAGCGTACCACTGCACTCCAGCCTGGGCAACAGAGTGAGACTCTAACTCAAAAATAAAAATAAAAGTTGAGAAACATGCATTTTATATCTCTTTGGAGATTTACTATGTACAGTCAAATATTAAAGGTTCTGAGAAGACCTGCAATAAAGGAGCCTGTTTACGTTGGTTTGTATTCCATGTTCCTGGGTTTATTTGATTCTTTAAGAAATGCTTATTCCAAATAGTGTAATAAATGTACTCACTGAAGGACACATTATTGGATTAGAAGTATGATCTTTACGCTGGTTTCCGAGTATGTAAATACAACCATCATCAAACTGGTTTCTTGATTGGCTAGTCAGCACCTGTCTTTGTAGGTGGTGATGGGGAAGCACATCTGACGACTCTGTAACATTTCCTCAATGTCCTATTGTTCGCTCTTTTAAACCGCCTCTCATCCCATCTTGTGAAGGCAGACGCCTTGCTGGTGTGAGCGGTAAATAGCTTGTCTAGTTCTCCACCGTTTGGTGGTGGTGTTCTTAGTGTTCGGCCTCTAGGTGGCGGTGTTGTATTATTTAAACACAGCTTCTCGCTTTTAGTGTTCTACTTATTTGCTCTGTTCTGAAAGTTTGTACTGCCTGTGTCACCCAGGTGCACACCTAACCTAGAGATCCAAAAAATTCCTGAACTGGGATAATATTCAGGGCTGATTTGAAACTTTTTTTTTTTTTTGAGCTGGAGTCTCACTCTGTTGCCCAGACTGGAGTGCTGTGGCCGCTCCCGGCCACCGCAGCCTTCGACCTGCTGGGCTCCAGTGATCCTTCCGCCTCAGCCTTCCAAGTAGTTGGAACTACAGGCGCGCTACCACGCCCAGCTATTTATTTTATTTTATTTATTTTTATTGTAGAGATGACGTCTCACCAAATTGCCCAGGCGGGTCTCGAACCCGCGGGCTCAGGCAATCCACTCACCTTAGCCTCCCAAAGCATGGGATTACAGGCTGAGCCACGGAGCCTGACTTAAGACATTTTTATTGGAAGTGGAGCAGTTTGTGATTTTCACTTTTTATTTAGTTAGAGATTGGGTAGAACAAAGAGGTCATAGCATCATTTGCTTTATGGATTAGGAGTTACAAATTGTGGATTAGGACTTTAAGGAGAAAGCTCTGTCTACATTCCTGTAGTGGGTAGAAATTCTTGTTCCCAAATTCATTGGTTGCAGATGTATGTGCTCTTCAAGACTCCGATGAAAGGAAATGCCACATATTTGAATTAAAGTATCTGCTTTAATCACTTTTCTTTGCTTCAAATGAGGTTTGTTGAAATTATTTCACGCTTGGACTTGAGAGGTAAAATACAGCAAGAGAAATGCTGCAGCACATTATCCTTCCATAGGCACTTGTTTTTCTTTCTTTCAGAGCCATCTCTCTCCAGAATCTCCAGCTGTGACTTTGTTCTGCAAAGACAAATTTAATGTAAAAAGGGCTAGATCCATCATTGCATCTTCAGACTTGTTTAAAATGTAATTGAGAAAATTGCAAAGGACAGTTATTATGAAGAAATAACTGAATGGCAGGAAACTAGTTGTCTCTCCCCGCCTTGAGTGCCCGTTACTACCAATGTGTTGCCCACAAAGTGTTGCAACTTCCACTTTAAGATTCTTACACTTTAAAAAGCATCTTTTGAACTGAAGTTATCAAATACCAGAAGGCATGTGGGAGACAATTAATTTGGTTTGTTACAGCATAACCTGCAGAACAGATAGAAGCTTGGACTATAAAAATGGAATCTTAATCTTCTACAATGTTATTTTATTTTAGTAAACTGTGAATATCCCTTTATTTCCATGTCTTCTCTTCTTTCTCTGTTGAAATTGACGTGCAAACTTTGTGTTTCAGGTAATGAGTTTGCTGAGAAGGGAATGTTAATTTATTTGAGCAGACTGGGCCTGTCTCACAAAAGGTGTTGACTTTATAGCTTTGGAACATGAACCAAGAAGTAAGCCCATAGCCTTCCCAAGGTATTTCTCTAATACTTGCCTTGACTTTGGAAATGGAGCTGTTTGCCTTCTCCATGCTTAGAGGATGCTTTTCTGCTGTATGGTAACCTCTTTCTGGTTAGATGTCTAAGATGAGGCTCCGGGCTCTGTTTCCTTAGTACATGACCTCTGTGGCAGTTTATTGATGGAAACAGGGTGATAGAGAAAGGCAGGCCATTTGGCAAAAAAGAAGCTCGTGGGGGTCAGGGGCCACAGGATCTCTGTAGAAATGTTCTCTGGACAACTGGAGTGATGAGGCTGGATGAGGGGGAAGAGGGCTGAGCTAGAGATGGAGTTGGCATACCGAGTGGAAGCAGGGTTGGGTGGGGGTTAAAACTGGGCCTGAAGGAGGGCCATGGTCCCTCAGTGGAAGGAAGGGAGATGGGACAGAAGTTAGGATGACTCATGCAGTGAGAAGGAAATTAGGTAGAGAGAAAGGAGTGTACGCTACTGAGATGTGGCAGAGAACTGAAGGGTGAGAACAAATAAGAGAATTTAATTTTGCCTACGAGTATCAGTGGCCTTCAGAGGCCTTCACAGTGAAGATCCAGGCCACCTGATACCTCCACAGGTCTTGGACTCTCCTCTTCTAATGTGTCAGTGAGTCCTTAAAGTATTTATTTTTTATTTCTTTCAGATCCAAGATAATGGTTAGAAAAGTACATGTTGCCGTGTGTGATGGCTCATACCTGTAATCCCAGCACTTTGGGAAATGGAGGCAAGAGGATTACCCGAGTCCAGGGGTTAGAGACCAGCCTGGGCAACTTGGCAAAAAATCATTTCTACAATAAATCAAAAAATTAGCTGGACACAGTGGCTCACGCTTGTAATCCCAGCACTTTGGGAGGTGGAAGTGAGAGGATGGCCTGAGTCCAAGGGCTCAAAACCAGCCTGGGCAACTTGGCAAGACCTCGTCTCGACAATAAAAAATAAATAAATAAATAAATAAATAAATAAATAAGCCAGGCATAGTGGCACACACCTGTCATTCCATCTACTTGGAAGGTTGAGGTGGAAGGATCATCTGAGCCCAGGAGGTCGAGGCTGCAGTGGCCATGAGTGTGCCATTGCACTCTAGCCTGGGTGACAGAATGAGACTTCTACTCCAAAAAAAAAGTGCATGTTTAACTGATATTATTTTTTGTTTTACTCCTTACCACATTTTATCTCAATTATTGCAGGAGCCTCAATGCTCGACTCTTAACATTCTTTTAAAAAATTTGTATATGGCTGGGTGTTATGGTTCATGCCTATAATCCTAGCACGTTGGGAGGCAGAGGTGAGAGGATTGCCTGAGGCAGGAGTTCAAGACCAGCCTAGGCAACATAGTGAGACCCTATCTCTACAAAATCTCAAAAAATTAGCCAGACTTGGTGGTGCGTGTCTATAGCTATCTGGAAGACTGAGATGAAGGATCTCCTGAGCCCAGAAGGTCAAGGCTGCACTGAGCCATGATTGTGCACTGCACTCCAGCCTGGATGACAGACTCCAACTAAAAAAAAAATTTTTACAGCCTAGCCTATACTTATAATAGTACATTTTTATTAAAATTGTCAACAGTAGCATTAGTATCTTAATATTTGAGTGCTTACATCCTGCTAGCCATTGTGTTACTTGTACCTTCTCATTAAATTCACCCAGTGTCATGACGTTGGAGCTATTGTGGTCCACTTTACAGATGGGAAAACTGAGGCATAGAGTAACTAAGGAACTTGCAAGACTGTTTTACTGACAGTGTTTGGGCTTCAAGTCCCATCTGTGTGATGCCAGAGCACAGGTCTGCCTTCTCGATAGCAGAGTTCTTTAGAGACTGAGTCTACAAAAGAAAGGAAGAAAAATGAATACTCTGAGAAGCTTGTCCCAGAGTTTTTTGAGAGTTGCTGTCCATACCCATTATATCAGAGGCAGAAAACCTGCTCACCAAATAAGCTTTCTCTCTTGGTCACAGGGATACCATTTTCAGTCTCCCTTGCAATTAGGGATGTCTGTGTGAGTTCCACCAATAGAGTGTGAGTGGAAGGGATAGATTCCACGTCTAGCCCCTAAATCCTCTCTAGCATGATCCTCCAAGTTCTTTCCCCTTCCATGCGACCACTGCAGATGAGCACAGAAACGCTGTTGAGAATGCAGAGCCTTGATATGGAAGGAACCTGGATTCGAAGGCTCATTTGCTGACCAGGAACACTTGCATTGGACTGATAAGCAGTAATGTAGATGCCTCTGGTGTTAAGCCTTTGGGATTATTGGCTTTGCTCATTACGGCAGCTAGTGTTAACCTAACTTACATACTTACAATATGGGTCATAATTCTTGACTAGGTGCTCAGACAGGTAGAGTGAGAAATGAACCAGAAAGATCCAGCTTTTGTGAACAGTTACAAAATGCCAAAAAAAAAAAAAAAAGAGAAGGCCAAGGAGATTGTAATAATTCCAGAGTCTGACGTCTGGGGTTTGTTGGCTACTATACATGGCAAACTTCTAATGCAAGGAGTTCACTGAGTGATCTTAGGAGGCAGTGGATAGGCTGCAGGGGTTCTAAGAGCTCCTGCAAAATTATATGTGCCAAATGGACAGAGAAAACCTGAACTTTTGCTGCATTCTCCAAAAAGGTGAAGAACCCATTGTGAATCTGAGCACAAGCCACTTAGGAGGCTTATTTAGAACAGAAATGCAAAATTGGACTTGGCTGTATGTTCTGGATTTCACATTTTTTTCTAAGGTTTCCAATTCTGCCCCTTATATATGTAAAAACTATAAAAGGAGAGCTTTTCTTGAAACTGATACATTGGCATATGGTACAAGTGTCAATGAGCAAGTGAAATAGTCTGGATAAGGGAAATCATGAATATAAAACGTAATTGTCTTGTGGTCAAGTAGAACATTAAACCAATAGTCTTAGGAAGAAGAATAAGCCTAGATCATTAGTTTATCCCTTCTGGCCCACCAACTTCCTCTTCTTTGCTTGTCTGAGGGGTCCCTGCCCTTGGAGTCCCCTGGTGGGTCCCTCCTTCTGAACAAGCCTTCCCTGACTCTGCAACTTTCTTCTTGATTTCGTTTCTCAGGGTAGGGGAGGAAAAGTTTCCTTAGGTTAAGAGAAAAGCATAGCAAATTTATTTAACCAAAGTTTTATGTGATGTGGGAGCCTTCAGAAATGAAAAGCCAAAAAGTCAAGGGAAAACTGTCCATATTTATGCTTAGATTCGATGAAAGAGGGACAGCTGTGTAGAAATGTGGTTGGACAAAAGGGTATGGCCTAATGGAAATAGACTGAGCAGAGGAAACTCAGCAAGTCCTGTCTGTCCAGATTCTTCTTGGTCTCTCTGTGCAGCATTCCTTCCTTTAGGGTATAGGGCA
This sequence comes from Carlito syrichta, assembly GCF_000164805.1. Classification (NCBI taxonomy): domain Eukaryota; kingdom Metazoa; phylum Chordata; class Mammalia; order Primates; family Tarsiidae; genus Carlito; species Carlito syrichta. The sequence continues at coordinate 753,703 of NW_007251427.1, read as the reverse complement.
GGAACCCCTTCTGGAATGAGGGTCTTATGACCTACTATCAGACAAGGTAGGTCAGAGAATTTCTTTATGGTCAACTTTCACACAGAAAGGCAAGGAAAGGTTAGAGTAATATCTCTAGGTTTTATGGCTGATTTGGAGGAGAGGATTCTAGTTACTGTGACCCACATGGGGGAAAAGGAATTCTAGTTTTATGCCTTGCCTTGGGGTAGAAAGGAGACCAGGAGAAAGAAGGGCAGGAGAGGTCAGAAATGTCCTTCTTCTGAGCCTCTTTCCTTTAGTTCAAACTATTCAGCATGCCAAGGCACCACACTTTGGGGTATTGTGTTCTGAGCCCCAATATTTGTTAGACTCCTGGCCCACATTTTGGTTCATTCTATTTCTTTTTAAAATTATTGTGTGTATGCAATGAAATCCTGCAAGGACCATTGCGAGATTGAAGGCTGGGGTCTGTGAATTAGCCAGCCCTCTGTATCCACCAGGGGTGCCCAACACAGGGCTGGCCTCATATTACACACTCAGTACAGACTTCACTGTGCTGGGGAATAGTGGAAAAATGTAAACAACAGGACTGGAAGATGCAACTTCTGACCAGTTAAAGACTGCTTAGGAGCAGTGACTTCTGGACTAGCTGTGAATGATGGAGAGGTTCAATCAACATTTACTGGTTGCCTGCTTTGGGCTAGGGTCCAAGTCAGATACTTATTCATTCATTCAGCAAATATTTGTTGAGTGCCTACTGGGTGCCAGGCTCTGTTTTAGATTATAAGGAAGTATCAGTGAACAAGATAGCAAAGTCCTTGCCATTACAGTGCTGACTGAATTTCAACCCCACGAAAGCGAGGCTGTTGATGGGGGAAAGGGGAGGCTCAGAGAAGTGAAGTGACTTACCCTAAATTACACAGCTGGTAGGTGAGTGTTGCTCTTCTGATTCCAAGTCCTTGTGTTTGTCAGCACATCAAGAGGGCAGGGAGGAGAGAGATTAGAGACCACTTAACAATTTCTTTTTATTGTGTGTGTGTTTACATACCTAGAATGAAAAACTTCTCTATGTCAAAATGTACTATTAAATAAACAAGAGAAACAAGGAAGCATGCTTGTTATGTGTAATAAACAAAGTTAATATTCCTAATACAACTTTACAAATCAGTAATAAATACAACCCAAAATAAAATGAGGAAAAGATACTAGCCTGTGACACACGCAAAGTAAAAAAGGCCAAAAACATGCAAAACCACAAATCCTCACTAGTAATAGAAGAAATATACATTAAAATAATAAGCTTCCCTTTTTTGTATCAGATGGGCATTTTTTCAAAGGAGGATATTCAATGTTGATGAGAATACAAGAACAGGATCTTTCATACATGCTTTAGCAATTAATTTTAGGTTGTTCTTAAATAGATTGATTCTTGTACTTCTTTAAAATAACATAGATTTGAAAAGTCTCATTACTTTTTTTAAACCATATTAACAGTGTTTTCCAATTTTTCTACAGTGAATGAATATGTATCCTTTTTATAATTAACAATATACATATATGCATTTTAAAAATCCTATAAAGATTGAAGGGAAGAGGAGGAGGAGATGTTTGTTGCCTTTTAACATGTAGTAGAAAATGGTCCTAGACTGAAAGCAGGGAACCGAGTCTACAGTTTCCAACATGGCAGAGTGCTGCTCTTCTGTGCACACTCACCTGGCCTGTCTGTAGCTCTCTTCCTTTCAGCTCCCCGTCAGGTACTGATCAGGCCCTCCAATCCTCTGAGCGTGGCTTGTTGTTATGTATCTGTAGCAGTGGTTCTCGACCCTAGCTGTACTTTAGAATCACATGGAGTGATTTTTTAAAATGGTGATACCAGGGCCATCCAAACTACAGTCATGTGTCACTTAATGACGGGAGTATGCACTGAGAAATGCGCCATTAGGTGATTTTGTCATAGTGCAAACAACATAGAGTGCATTTACACAAATAGTACAGCCTACTATACACCTAGGCTGTATGACATAGCCTATTGCTCCTCGACTACTCACCTGTACAGCATGCTACTATACTGAAGACTGTAGGCAATTGTAACACAGTGATAAGTATTTGTGTACCTAAACATATCTAAACATAGAAAAGGTATAGTAAAAATATGGTAAAATGGTATAGGACCACTATAGTATTTGTGGTCCTTCATTGACAGAATCATTGTTATGGGGTGTGTGACTATAATTAAATAAGACTGTTCCCATGTGACTTAATGTCAGTGTTGAGAACCATTAGACTTTTGGCTGGATCAAACTACCTCTAGCTATCTTGTGTGCCTAGGCCTAGGTCATGTGACATAATATAGGTTTGTTGAATTGAGTTAAGAAGCACAAAGAATTCTGTTTTATGCTGCTGCTGCGTGTGTGTGTGTGCGTGCGTGCGCATGCTTGTGTGCGTCCACACACTACCCCAAAGTGTCAAAGAGACACACAAGAGGTGTCAGATGTATATCTGTTAGTCAGTACATTGTTCTTTCTTCTAAGTTCCTGGGTTGTAACAGCTTCAAGTATCTGGAGTGAGCCCAAGGTTTATTGTAAAAAACAAAGCAAAATAAATTTTTATTCACTTGGTTAAACAAAGAAATATATTGCATTGCACTATTTGACAGAAGCAATAATTTGTCATCATAGGGGAGTTATAGTATTTATCCCTGGAACTCTGTAAGTCCCGATAAATAGAGGATTAATGAATACATGAATGAATGAATGAATGACAAAACTGAAACCAAGGCAGTACGGTGTCTCTTTATACTCATCTCTTATAAGGGTCTCCAGCCCCTTTACTTCCAATTCTACCTTTCACCACTAAGTTTTTAAGCTGGATATCACTGTTCTGGTGATGCTTTATTCAAAACAACTTGCAAGCACCGAATAATCTTCAAAGTAAACCAATTTATAGGCTGGGACAATGTTCAAAAGCTGTCACTCCTGGACTTGGGCACCTGTAGATGGTCTGCCATTTCCTCATGATGGTTTAATACCAGCATTTGCTCTCAGATAAAATTCCCCCTTCCCTTCTCCTCTGGTTAAAGACCGTCAGACACAGGTCTGAACCTCACCAAACTTCTCTTCGAGCATTTGCTCTGTAGGCAGGCATGGTTCTGTGAAAGCAAATGTCACTGCAGCAGCCATAATTTAAGACGTCCTTTTAAAAAATTCCAATTTCATCATTTCACAGAAGAATAGATCAATATTTCTACAGTTAAGAGTTTAGTTAAAAACCCTGCTGTGCAATGAAATAATGCATCTGCTATTGGCGTAGAGCGACTGGGATGTTAATTCCCTGGTTTTGTGTCAGTTAAGGGCAAATTAGCCTTCCAGCACCAGTCATGACTCATTATGTCATTATGTAGAAGGCACTTACTGTACCTCCACTACTATGCAATTTAGATCCAATAAAAATTGTGACAGCGTTTTTATCCACTTCATTAAGCTACTAATTTCTTGTAAAAAAATGTACATTAATCTTTTTATAGCTTCATGCAGAGTGGCATATTTTTAGACTCTAACATTGATTAGGTCCTGGTTAAGAATAATTTTCACAGTACTTTTAAGAAATGTAAATAAAGTTACAATAATTTAATTTTTCAACATAGTTATGACAGTATTGATCTTAAAATGAACATGTTGGCTGAATTAAATGTGTAGCCCAAATGAAATACAGACTGAATATTTAAACATGCAACAAATTACAAAGCATGCCTTAACAATACCCTGCAAACAGAATGAAGAGAGGGAGCGTGAACCTCCATGGAAAATATTAATTGCTCATATTTTAAAAGATGTAAATGGGGATTTTTTTGACATCTGACTTTTCTTACCCAAATGTTTAAAAAATACAGTAAAAAATTGTCTTCCCCTTTTGATTTTTCTTTCCTTGTGAGGTATTAATGACTCTTCTGCCTGAATGTGTTAGGAAAATGTAGAAAAGGAGAAAGTTCTTTCTGCCAGGCTTGTGATATTAGGTTGGAGTCAGAGAAGACAGTGCCCCTGGTTTTCAGAGGGTGCTGTGGGCGGTCGAGGACAGAGTGGTGGCACCTGTATACTCAGTGGCAGTAGCTGATCCCCTTCACTCTAAGCACCCACCCTACCCAGACTTTTTGGAACAAGTCCAATGAAGCCATGAGTCACATCCTCGGTGGCCGTAAAGGTGAGCTCTGAGTGCTGGCTGGCATTTGATGCCATTACTCAGACTTCCCATTAGCTCTTGACCTGCCTCACTGGACCTTGTCTCCTTGCTCTGGACTCTTTGAAATGTGCTCTGACTTTTCTGGCAGTGATGTCTTCTGCTTTCCCAGGCAAAGGAACCTCAGGTCTGTCCTGGCCTCCAAACCTATCTGGTTTTAGGCCCTCTGCAAGTGTCTACTATGTCAGTCCCAAGTGGTATGCAGGAAGCTAGAGGTAGTGGCAAATGACTAGACTTTATATAGAAGACATATAGACTATGAAGAGTACTATACTAGAGTCAAAGACTTAGATTCTTCCAGGAAATAGCTGTGTCCCCTCCTCAATCCTGCCCAGGCTCCTGGAAGAAGACTTTGTGCTGAATGATTACAGAAGGCTCCTACAGAACTAAATAGAGTTCTAGGATTTGAAGACCTCCTCCCTGGGACATCCCAGCAGGCTGTGTGTGGATGCTTCCAGTATTGGAAAGTTCACTTCTTTTTATTTTTTGAGTTTGTTGAAAGCTTTATCTTTCAGAAAGGATTAAAGTGGAGGTAGGGAAGAGTTTGCTGTTTTCTAAGTCTTGTTCACTTCCACCGAGTCAGTGCAAGTCAGAGCAGTTCTAAGAGCTGTGACCAGCCAGCTGCCTATCAACAGGACAGGTGCTGCAGTTGATGCTAACAGTGATTCTGAGTGCATTACCAGGGTTCAGGTCCCCTGCTTTGGGAGTGTGGATGTCCCCAAGCAAGCTTGTGTGGGACCTACAGTCTGTTCTTAGCCCATAGCCCAAGCAGCATCTGTCTGGCCCTTGGCAGCTCTCTAGAGAGCCCATGGTAGCCGAAAATGGCCACTTTGCTTTATGGCTGCCGGAGCCTGGTCTCAAACAGAACCCCCTTCCCTGGCATTTCCCTAAATCCACTCTTCTTTGCAGCTGCTGCTGCCACTTCCTGGATGTTTGCTGCTGTGCCAGGCTGTTCCTAACAGTAAAGCTCATTGTGGTTGCTATTTTCGTTTGTACAGTTTCGTTTACTCATTAGGAAGAGCAGTCAGTCTCAGCCCTTGTCTCTAAGAGCATCACTCCCACTCTGTGATCCAGGCAGATGGCCCAGAGAGGCAAAGTGACTAACCCAAGGTCACACAGGTAGGAAGCAGTAGAGTTGGAACGCAATTTGTATCAGAGATGACAAATGCTTTTGGTAATGAAGCAGAATATTGGTTAAGACATTGGGCACTAGAGACAGGGAGATTTGGACTCAAACTCCAGCTTGCCCACTTACTGAATTCCTTGACTTGTGCAGATTACCTGACTTCTCTGAACCCCTGTTTTATTTTGTGATCTTTATCAATGGGGATATTTTTTCGCCTCATATGGTTATGGTGAGGATTAAACGAGATGAAATGTGGATCACTCAGCCTCATACCTGGTCACTTTTTTTTTTTTTTTTTTAGATAGGGTCTTACTATATCACCCAGGCCGGAGTACAGTGGCACAATTGGCTCACTGCAGCATCAAAATCCTTGACTCATGCAGTCCTCCCATCTCAACCTCCTGAGTAGCTGGGACTACAGGCATGTGCCATCACACCTGGCTAAGTCTTGTATTTTTTGTAGAGACAGACTCTTGCTTTGTTGCCCAGGATGGTCCTGCGCTCAAGCAATCCTCCTGTCTCAGCCTCCCAAAGTGCTGAGATTGCAGGCATGAGCCACTGCACCGGGCACATATGTGGTACACATTAAACTCAATACATGGTAGCTATTATTATCATTACACAAGTTCGTTTGAATCTCACCATAATCCCATGCGACAGGTATTCACTTACTCACAGACACTTATAATCATAACAGCTAAAATTGGCAGAGGGGAAAGCTGAGGCTGGGTGTGGTTGGTCAGGGTCTTCTTGAAGCCTGCTTCTGTATTTCTTTCTGCCTTTGTCCGTCGCCACTTTGTCAAGCTCCAGACCCACAAGGTTCCTGCCTTTTCCCTTCCTTGCACATGCACAGGTTCAGGGATGCTGGGCCTCATGGCTGGGTGGCCCCTGGTTCCCAGGAGGCCATATGTGTGACACTGATGGAGAGGCTGGGAAGCAGGATCCAGCCCAGAGGAGGAGCTGGGCTCTGCCCCAAGCACCCAGCCTCTCTCTCCTGGAAGAACTAGTGTTCTAGGGTCACATAATTACTCCCCACAGAAAGCTCTTTCAACTTAAGTATAGGGTTCTATGTGTGACGCTGTCTGCAAGGCAGCCCTGAGGACTGGCGGGAGGTTAAGTTCTGTTTCTCTTCAAAACAATGATTCCTCTGAGGTTTATACAAATACTCAATCAGTTTCCTATTATGACATTGTGAAGGAGCAGTTGACTGCATCTTCATAATTAAGACTTGAAGAGAAGTCACTGACAGCGAATACATTAGACTTAGATGTTTTTCACCCTCCTCGTCCTTCTTTCCTTCTTTACCTTAGCATCTCTCAGGGTGGGCCTGCTGCCCTGGCCCTGCATTCTCAGGCAGGCCTGGCCCCCTCAAGCCCTCAGCATCAGGATGAGGGAGGAGGCTGTGGGCTGCCCCCTCCCCACCAGGCTGGGAAGTCCCAGCATAGGAGGGGTTTGGGTTTGCAGGCTTCTTTGCCAGATGGTATTTGATACGAATATTGATGTTAATGGCGTTTGGATAATGACACTGTCTGTGGCAGGGGCTTTATTACTGTTATGAACGGCACCGTCCTGGAGGGAACCATTCCGTTTAGTTACCTTTGTGTGTGTGTTACAAATGTTTAACAGACAATTATCAGGAGATAGTGTTCTAGGGGATTTGGGTTATTCCTGGATTCCCAGGAAGGTCCTGAAACCAGTCCACTCCACGGAGCTGAGGCACCTTGGCGGGGTCGGTGGAGCTGCTTGGGATTATTTCCTTTCCTTTCCTGCAGGGACTGACTACCCCAACCTTTCCTGCTTGTCCTTCGACAAGACATTCTCATTCTCGGAGGGTCTGCATTTTTGCAACCCCTCCACAACCAGAGACATCAAAACCTACCTTTTACACTTCCTGGGGGAGTTTGAGCTTCTTCCTATTAAAAATGAATAATAAAAGCCTCCGCTTTCATCCTAATGGGGTTAGTAGGAGGTGTTTGGCTTTTTATAGCTACCTAGATGATGGAAAGAGGCAGATGAAGCCATCACAAAATTAAGGAAGAGGTCATCATTAGAAGACCAGGGACCAGAGTCTTTTAAAAGCATTTCTGGTCTTAATTCAAAGCTCATCTCTGGAGAGCTTCAGCGAGCTGAGCCCGTGGGTTTCCTCTGCTGGAACCAAAGCTTTGGTAAGGTGAGGACTGTGTGGCAGGCTTCTCTGCAAGTCCGGTGGAAGGACTGACCCCTTCAGAGCAAATATGACACATTCAAGATGAATTATCAGGTGGATAGTTAGGCCTGTTTTCCTACATCAGGCAAAAGCCTTCTGCCTTTGTGAGAAATGAATGAATGAATGAATGGAACCTCAGGAATTTTCTCGGTTCTGTAAAATGGCTTCAGAGGTCAGGCTGGCAGTTACTACGGACCAAATGCTCCTGGGATCTTAGCTATCAGGCAAAGTGGGAAATCAGGAGGCTGAGCTGAACTTCTGGAAACAGCATACAAATGGATTGTTGTGTGTGCTCCTGGCTTGGACAGCACAGCTCTAAATCTGAATACAAAACAGAGAAGATGCTCTTTTGCTCCTTTCAGACTAATGATTTTGTCCTTTTTCCCTCTCTTCCTCATTTTATTTCTTCATCTATAACATCTGCAAGAGGGCAGCCAGACTAATAAAACTGCGCTAAGCTCCTCTAATGCCAGCCATTGATCTAAGGGTGGGACCTGATAATCAATGGGGTTTTAGCGGTGTTCACATCCCCGAGGGACATCAGACCCAAAGACAGTTCTTGCCTCCGCAGAGGGGAGGAATCTGAGAGCTGATGGAGTGAATGTGGATTCTGGAAGGTGGTGAGAAGCAGGATGCCCATCCCCCAGGAACAGGCTTTGAGGCAGTTTCAGAGGGCCACCTTGAGTGCTTGGTGGCCTTGCTTTGGAGATGCTCACTTGCCCTGGCAACGAAATTATTGCAGGGTTTGCTGGGTTCCAGGGGTGGGTTTCTAGAACGGGAAAAACTTTTACTCAGCACACAAAGCACCTCTCATATAACTACAGGCCTGGGAAATCGTCTCCTTTAACCCCTCTCAGTGTGCAGTAGGGGAAACTGAGACCCAGAGAGGGAAGGGACTTGCCCAAGGTCATACAATGAATTAGTAATGCTGTAGAATTAGTGCTCAAGTCTCCTGGGTGGAGCTCTGTGCCTTTCCAGTATCTATAAGGTTGAGTCAAGATTAGAACCTGTTGCAGGGTTGATATAAGCAGTTATAGAGAACTCAAGCAGGGTATAGACATCCAAACTGAAGATTTCAGTTTGAGAAAATTATCATACATTTTAAAAATAGGCTGGATATTCCTTTTTCCCCCTTTTCCTTCTACATTTTTTTTCTTGTGAGCTAGTATATATATAGAAAGTGCATACAATACAGATATAGTTTGACAAATCATTGATAAGCAAATATCTTTGTAACCACCATCCAGGTCAAAATTGAGCACTGCCAGCCCCACAAAAGCCCACTGTGTGAGATAAGTCTCCCTTATCTCAACCCTGACCCTCCTAGAAGTAATCACTAGTTTGATTTTTGTGATGACCATTTTCTTGCCTGTTTTCATAACTTTACGCCCAAATAGCTTATTGCTGCCTACTCTAAACTTTATTTATTTATTTATTTTTTGAGTTGGAGTCTCACTCTGTCGCCCAGACTGGAGTGCAGTGGCCGCTCCCGGCCACCGCAGCCTCGACCTGCTGGGCTCCGGCGATCCTTCCACCTCAGCCTTCCGAGTAGCCGGAATTACAGGCATGCGCTACCCGCCCGGCTGATTTTTTGATTTATTGTAGGGATGAGGTCTTGCTGCCCAGGCGGTTCTCGAACCCATGGGCTCAGGCAATCCATTCACCTCAGCCTCCCAAAGGCACGGGATTACAGGCTGAGCCACCGAGCCCGGCTTCTAAACTTTATATGAACAGAATCACACTGCATGCATGTACTCTTTCCTTTCTTTCTTTCTTTTTTCTTTTTCTTTTTGAGTAGGAGTCTCACTCTGTCACCCAGGCTGGAGGGCAGTGGCATGCTCATGGCCACTGCAACCTCGACCTGCTGGGCTCAGGTGATCCTTCCACCTCAGCCTTCCAAGTAGCTGGAATCACAGGTCCATGTCACCATGCCTGGCTAATTTATTGATTTATTATAGAGATGAGGTCTCGCCAAGTTACTCAGGCTGGTCTTGAACCCCTGGGCTCAGGCAAAGTGCTGGGATTATAGGCATAAGCCACCTCGCCTGGCTTTTTATTTATTTTTCTTTTCGAGTCAGAGTCACCCAGGCTGCAGTACAGTGGCACGGTCATGGCTACCGCAGCCTTGGGCTGCTGGCCTCAGGCAATTCTTCCACTTTAGCCTTTCAAGTAGTTGTGACTATAAGAGTCTGCCACCACGTCTGGTTAATTCTTAAACTTTATTGTAGAGAGGAAGTCTCACTATGCTGCTCAGGCTGGTCTTGAACTTCTGGGCTCAGGCAATCCTCTCACCTCTGCCTCCGAAAGTGCTGGGATTATAGGCATGAGCCACCGCTCCCCACCAAGTATCTAGTTTCTTTGTCCCAACATTGTGAGATTCCAACACTATGAATTGTTGTTGTGAAGTCTACTAGAATACTACCCTGAGAAATAAAGTGCGATCCTTGACGTAGCTCAGCCTAGGGTGAGGGCATTACAATTGCAACAAGAGTTGTTGTTTGGACTTTGGTCCTGCCTGCCCTGACCAAATATCATCTCTTTTCTTTCTGTCTTCAATGACCTGATTGTTTCATGAATTCCCTCAAAATATACATTGATTTAAGGAGAGAGAATTCCAGAGTCTCTTGCTTTGTAAAGGAGGCACTTGACCTAGACTGTGAGCTCCCTGGGGGCAGGAGTTGTTTTTCTGTCTTATATCTCCCAAGGCCCAGTATCAAGTCCGTCCATAGGAGGAGATCAATAAACATTTGTCCAATGAACAAAAGAATAAAGGGCACTCAGTACAGTCTCTTCAGGATGCCAGAATTTCCTCAACAGTACTATCTACAGTGACCAGTGAACAAGGAACTGCTTCCTGGGTGGTATTATGGAACCTCATCAAACACACAAAAAAATCAGCTTGTTGGTAGAGGCAGGTATCTCGATCATCTTTAGTACATTTGTGTCTTACATTAAAAAATACCTTAGAACTGTGTGCAGTGGCTCACGCCTGTAATCCCAGCACTTTGGGAGGCAGGGGCGAGAGGATTGCCTTAGCCCAAGGGTTCGAGACCAGCCTAGGCAACCTGGCAAGACCTCATCTCTACAATAAATCAAAAAATTAGCTGGGTGTGGTGGCACATGCCTGTGGTTCCAGCTACTTGGAAGGCTGAGGCGGAAGGCTCACCTGAGCAGGTTGAAGCAACAGTGGCCCTGAGCATACCAGTGCACTTCAACCTGGACAACAAAGTGAGACTCTGACTCAGAAAAAAAAAAAGAAAGAAAGAAAGAAAAGAAGACAAAAAGACCTTATAGAGGTCAGTATTAACCAGAGATGTACTATTTCTCTAGAAATTACATAAAAAGGAGTGTGGAGAAGATATGCTGTTATTAAAAATAAAGCCTGCAATGTGTTTTTGCAGGGAATAGCTAGAGGGCCAGGACTGGCCCTGAGATGGTGGTCTTGGAGCCACAGAAGTTTCTCTAGATGATTCTTGAGCCAGTGGCTGGGCTCTCTTGAGCACCTCCTGCTGACTCAACAGAGGAAGCTGAAAGGGAGGCCGCCTCTTCTGCTTTGGCTGGGCAGCAATGTGATGGAAAGTCTGTGTCTTTCACCCCCTGGGGCCTGTGCTCAGTGACCACCCAACCAGGTCAAGCATCAGGCAAGCTACCACAGCAGCCACAGATGCAAATGCATACTGCTTGGATTATTTTTAAGTCTTTATTTTTTTGAAGCTCACCCTGTAATGAAGTATCTTAAAATATCTGTAGAGTAATCAAGGTTTATAAAGGTTGGACTCAACCTCCCCCACCCCAGTGAACCCCTGTAGGCTCTCAGAACTTTCCTGAGATTCATTCTGGAAGCTAAAAACCTACTATCCACCCTTCCCACCACCCCACCAACACCCATGCTTACTGTAATTTGTAAGTATGTATTTATTTATGGGCTTGTTCCTTAAATTAACCTCCCCCACCAGATGTTGATCCCACCACTGTTCTGACTACCTCTGTGATCAGCTAAGGCTTGCGCAGTTACTTGGTGTAGGGAAAGAAGTACTGTGGAATGAATGAATGATGGGTGAATACTGAGAGGTCTGACTCAGTTGTGGATTGAAGGAAGAAGACCAGTCTTCCTCCGACACCACCCAGGTCTCTGTGAAGTCCGGATGGAGAGCGTCAAGAACCACTGCCTGTTTCCCACCCCGGACCCGTGGTCAGGGCGGGGGAGCCCCCAGAGAGCCCTGAAAGGCGCCGCGGAGAGGCCTGCCTTCCTGGAAAGCCACGCTCGGAATTGTCTTCAAAAGCTGTGACGCAGCCCCCGGAGTTTGAGCACGAATAAATCATTAGCATTTTATTTACAATTCTGGGTTTACAATTCCTAGAAAAGGATCCTGCTGTTCAGCGCGGATTCCTGCTTTGAGGGCTTTCCCCAGCGCCTCCTTCCACCTCCCGTCTTGGGGAGCCAGAGTAGCTGAAGACTCCCTTGGACAAGAGTGGGGCGCAGATGGAGCGGGTGGTCTCGGGACGGAGGGCGTGCCGTCCCCCGACCTCGTGTTTCCCGACGGCACGGAGCGGAAGGGTCGTATCCTCTCCGTTTCACCGAGGAAGGAGTTGGCTCGAAGAGGGCTGAGGCTTGCCCAGAGTCACACAGCCTGTGCTGAAGTTTGCGCCCAAGCCCTTGGCCTCCACCCCCAACCGAGCTGCCGCGGTCCCCGGAGGCCTCGGCACCCCGGCGCGGCCCCGCTCCCCGACGGCGCCGCCCGCCGCGCCCGCTAGATGGCAGCCTTGGTCTCCGCGGCGCACGGCGGCCGCGCTCCCGAGGGTCCGCCTGGAGACCCCGCGGCCTGCTCCGTGGGAGGCGGTGCCGTTGGCACCCAAGCCCGGGGTCCCAGGTTCCAAGCGACCGAAGGAAGAAGGGAGTTGCTGGAAGCAGCCCAGCCGCGCCTGCCTGGAACGCGGCGGGGCGTGTTCCGGGCTCCCCCGGCGCTGGTCCGAGGGCGCGGGGGCTCCGGCTAGGGAGGGCTGCGCTGGGGGGCGGGCGCCCTCA
>NW_007251427.1:729674-741109 GCF_000164805.1 Carlito syrichta | reverse complement strand
CGACATCCGCGGCAGGGGGCCGGCTGGCGGTAACCCGCGACGATCCCTTTAGACGTGAGCATTGGTCCCCCCTTCTCTCTTTCCCTCCTTCCCCCTCCAGACTGGGGTGTTTTGAGCCTCGCGCTAGCTGTGTGGTGATCAGGGACCGGTCCCCGCCCGACTCTCAGACCCCGCAATGCCCCCTCCACCCGGGACCCACGTGGCAGGCAGTCACGCCCACCCATTCCCACAGCGGCATCTCTGGGTGCGTAGCGATTGGGAGGTCTCTGAGATGGACTCATCTGGGGTCTTGGGTCCAGTCCCCAGCGACGTCTGTGTGGGGAGAGGAGGTAGTGAGGGTGGGGCAAACCCTGCCTTTCCTCCTTGGCCCTCTGGAGTGTGTGCATGATCGGAATTCATGGATTCATTTCACCGACCCCTTTCTTTTAGGCTCAGAGTCGCGGGGTCTCCGCCTTTAAGCATCTGACATCATGGTGCAGGGATCGGCCTGCTGGGCAGGTGAGATCTACAAAGGACCCTCTCACCTCCCTTCTCTAGTGGAGTTCCTTCTCAAGAGGTGGCTTCTCTCCTTTTTAGGAGGAAAGGGGCACACCTGAATTTGGCCTGGTCTATTGGCCATCTTTAACCTGAAGGTTCCTGAGAAATTGGGCCTTGTTCTGGCCCTGGGAGGTGGGGAGGCTAAGGCCCAGAGGAAGAAGGCCTTTGACAAGGTCACTTGAGGCATCGGGTGCTTTCACTCTAGGAGACTGCTGTCAGGCCTGCTCAGAAGACTTTTCTCCCTTAGATCCCCAAGTCCTTGCAAAGTTCCACACTTTGCATTGAATTCAAGAAGCATCTGAAGCGTTGTCCCAGAGGGCATGGACCTTGGGCTCTTGTGTGGGGTCAGACATTGAAGAGAGGTGGTGTTCCCCCCAGGGTGGGTTTCCAGGCCACGCCTTCCCCAGTCTGGGCCCTACAGGTCAGGTCAGATAAGACAGCAATTGGAGAGGGATGGTGTGAACATCCCTTGATCCCATCAGTCAACCCCTGGCAGAGCAGCCTGCCACGTGACACAAGGAGGTGAGTGAAATTGGTATCCACCACATGCCCTTCTGTTAAGATCACAATTTCCATGACAGAGCCGCTCTCTAATGGAGCCTGTCAACTTGGCTTAGGCTGCAATGGCTCAGAGCACACCCTCCTGAGAGCCCCAGGAATGTGGGATCTGAGGAGTAATCGTGCCTTAGCTGGGAGGATGCAGAGGGCAACAGAATGCCATTTGGAAGGGGACTTGGGCCTGGCACCTATCAGGCTCCCCAGCAAGTTACTGGGTAATTATTCTGTACAGTCGTGCAGTCGGCCAGGGTCGCCAGCGAGCTCGCCAACCGACAGAGGGGGAAGGTGGGCCTCCCTGCGGGACCCCAGCGCCGGCTCTGGGCGGAGAGGGCCTCTCTGGACCCGCTAGAGGAGGACGCCTTTGACAGCGCGCAGGGGCCTGGAGCAGCCGTCTTTATTGGCAGCCGGAGAGGCTGTTTGGGGAAATGGAAAAACTTGTGTCGGCGGCGTCAGTCTTGCAAAGGGGTAGCCAAGCAGTTTGCAGCGCGTTCTGTTCCTCGCGCTGCCGCCACCGCCTCGGCTCCTCCGAGCCTGCTGGGGAGGAGAGAGGGGGAGGAGGTGACCGAGTTCACGTCCCCACCGCTGCCTCTGTTGGAGTGATGGATGGCTGTCTGCTCAAGGCGGGGGAGCGCCTGCACAGCTCCCTCTGCAGGGAGCGGCGCTCAGCCTCCCACACCCGGCACGGAGGCTTCGGCAAACTCCCATGGCCCCAAATGCTCGGGGGTGGGGGCGGGAGGCATGGGCTCTGGGTTAGTTAGCTTGGCCGGTTATTTTGGGTGAATGAGCCCATCCTTTTTGGTGTCATCCTGATCCGTGGCACTGTTGCACAAACGTCTGTCGCCTGCTCTGGGCTCTGCTCCACCCTTTTACACCAAACCCAGGTGTGTCTTCCTCGGATGCCTGAGGCTCAGGAGGTACCCGGACTTTTGTCAGGGTGGCACTTGGGTTATGGAACAGTTTGCCTCTGGGAAGAGACAAGATCAGAGGGTTGGTTTTGGGTCATCCCTTCTTTAAAAGAGAGTATATTTTAGAATTCCACTAATTGAGGGCTCCGGTGAATCAGTTAAATACAGAAATAAGATTCTATTGTGTCTCTCTTCTCTCCTCCAGAATGTCCTTAGTAGGTCTTCTGGAGCTGGGGATTCTGAAATCAAAACCTGGGGACCAGGAGTGAGGGTTGGAGAGGGGGAACTTGGGGAGCAGAAGCCCTCTCGTGGAAAGGGGTCTCTGTTTTGCAGTTTTCCTGTCAGGGGATCTTTGGGTCTAGTTCATGATGAAAACCAAGTCCCAGCTGTGGCGTAGGGGTGGAACTTGTGGATGCTACTGCATCTTGGGGCCAAGGTACTTAAACATGACCTCACCAACAATAATGATGATGGCAATAATAGTAACACACATTAGCTTACATTTCTTGGCACCTGGTATATGCCAAATACAGTGCATTTTATCTGCATTATCTCATTTAATCTTCAGAGCAGTTCTGTACAATAGTTGTTATTGTTATTTCCATTTTACAGGGGGAGAAAACTGAGGGTCAAAGAGGTTAATTAACTTGCTTAAGGTGTCACAGCTGGAAAGGGACAGAGACAGAACTCAGCCCAGGTTTTTCAGATTTCAGAGCCCTGCATGTAACCACTCTGTTCTGCTGCTGCGGAATTCTGCAGTTTCCTTTCAAAGCACATTTGTATGTTGGGGAAACACCCTTTAAAATTATGTTACAATTTTGCAATGAGTGGATGTTTGGCTTTGCTGCTTCTTTCTCTTTTTTCTAAAACAGAGAAAAACAAAAACAAACCCCCCAAATCTCTCGCTTTCCAATGGGTCAGCCAGATAAGAGGAAGAAGAAACTGCCAAGTTTCATTGCTAGCTTATGTAAAAGCAAAGTTGCCTTAAAACAAATTATTCACTAATTTTACTAATATTTGATGCACCTTGTGAAAAGTCATCTTGAGTGTCTTCCTTGTGTTACTGTACCCTGTTCCCGGTGTGCCCTGGAGTTCAGCTAGACCTGGACAAATCTGGGGTCCTCCCTCGGTACCCTACCACACTTGCCTTTCAGCTTCTGTGAGGGTGGAAAGAGGGGAACCCACTGAGAAACCCTAAATCTGGGGTCCTCCCTTGGTGCCCTCACCACACTTGGCTTTCAGCTTCTATGGGGGTGGAAAGAGGGGTACCTGCTGAGAAACCCCTTGCATAGGATGCTCAGTGTGTCGGCTGTGACTTGGCTCACAGCCATGGAGTGTGAGAAACTTTCACATTTCAAAACTGCCCTGGGCCAATTTAATAAACTTCTGCCACCTCCATCCTCTCCACATTTTTGAATTCTCAAATATTCACTCCCATCTAAGACGTGTACAAGACTGGAAGGATTTTGGAATGTTAATAATGCAGAATTTTACAGCAGAGCAAGGTGAATTCTCAAGGGGTAATGGTTAACATCTGCTTTCTCTTTTCCCAAGATAACAATGAGGAAACCTGTGCTCTGCATATCCACACTCCAAGCCAGAAGTCGAGTCTCTCTCTCTGTGTCTGTCTTTCTCTCACCCTCTCAGCAAAGAGGTAAATTGTCCCCAGATCCAGCACTAGGCACAATAACCAGAAAACTTGCATGTAGCAGGAGTGACAGCGATAGAAAAGAAAAAGAAAGAAAAAAACAACAAAACCAAAACCAATCTCTCAGGGGGCACTTTCTGGGCTGTGAACAAGACCCTGTCTTCCAGGTCTGAAAGATGGCAAGAAGTACTCTGCTTCCTCCCAGTGGGGCAATTCTTAGCAATCAGCATCAGAGCTGTGGTCCTGACATGTCCCCCGGCAAGTGGCAAGATGCTTTGTATCAGAAGGGGAAAAACAGAGAGAGCTGTCTCAGGTTCTAGATATGGGCTCTGGAGCGCCCAGGGGAGTCTCGTGCTTGTCCTCTTTGAGAGTTTCTGTGCTTCCACCATCATACTTGCTCTCCAAGGGAAAGGATAGTGGCTACCAGTGAGCTCTGGAAACAGAGGTACCTGGGTCCTAATCCCAGATCTGCCTATGTGAACCTGGGTAAGTGACCTCTCCCAGCCTGTCTTCTCATTTGTAAAATAGAAATGATAATACTGGCCTGGTAGTTTGTGGGTTGCTGAACACAGAGTCTGGCTCAATACATGGTAACACTTTCAGAAAGCCACACATAAATAGCTACAGTCCACACTTGTTTCCTAAGACCTGTTTCACACCCTTCAAGCTGCTCATTTTATGGGATAAAATATTCTATGACTTGGAACCAGGTGACCCAGAACATAATTTCTGATCTAGCCCAGACCTATACGTTCACATGAATAGTCTTATGGAAATGATCCAGGTTCAAGTCTTAGAGCAGCGAAGACATCCTTTAAAGAGCATCTCTTGGTTAGTTTTATGGCAAAAAAAAAAAAAATGACCCAGAACTTATTTTTAAAAATGAAAGGTGCCAACCTTATGTTTGCAGCTACCTAGGGATTTTTATCACTGGATTTTTGTGCTGAAACAAATGCTTCTTGATGTTGTAGCAACATCTCACAGCTCAGAGAAATGTGAGGAAATGGCTTGGCCTCATTGCATAGATGCCATCGTAGCCGAATACTGGAAGCCCTGAGCCAGTGCACCGGCTTGTCTCTTCTGTGTGCATAATGCAATTTAAATCCCTTGTTAATTTCCAGGTCGAGTTTCATTCATGAGGATAATCTTTAATTGATGTTAAATATAGGGATCAAGTTAAGTGCATTATTTCTTTTTTACAAAGTGCTAATTGTTCATGTTCTCATAAATTATTTTCTCTTCTCATGTAGCAGGTTTTATGAAAGAACTTTTCAGCCAGTGCTTTTAACCTCATTGTATGAATATTATCCTGTAATCAGCAGGTCGTTCAGATCCTTCCTGTGCTGATGATCTCTATGTCACCCTTCAGAGCAGTAAGGAGGAGAAAAATGAGCTCGCTTTGAGGGTATGTATATATATATATGGGTAGGCTCACAGACATTTAAAAAAATATTTATATTCAAACATTTTAAACTTTAGACATATTTTTTCAGCTGCTTCTGTTCCTAATAAGAACCTTGAAGGGTTCAGCCTGAAACTACTTTTTTTTTTTAGGTTCAGTAGTGTTAAGTATATTTGCATAATTGTACAACCATCAGCACCATCCATCTCCAGAACTCTTTTCATCTTGCAAAACTGAAACTCTGTACCCATTAAATAACTTCCCATTTTCTCCTCCCTTAAACCCCTGGCAACCACCATTCTACTTTGTATGAATTTGAGTATGAATTTTGTACCTTGTATAAGTGGAATCATACAGTATTTGTCTTTTTGTGATGGATTTATTTCACTTAGCAGTGTCCTCAAGTTTCATCCATATTGTATCATGTGTCAGAATTTAAGACTGAATGATATTCCATTGTATGTAAATACCACACTTTGGCTGGAGTCATGGGTTGGTAAGAAGAATTTACCAAAACAGTTATGAACTAAGAATGGTAGATTTATTAAAGGGAAGATACGCTGGGAGGGGTACAATGGTCCAAACAGCAGAGAGAATGTCTGCAGTCTGTGAAGAGGCAGGGGCTAGAGAGGTGTTTTTATAAGAGGAGTGTCAGGGTTTAGTGGACTAGGAATTGGTCCTCCTCCTTTGGGAGGAGTCTGCGAAAGGAAATTTCCGGAGGTTTGTGAAGCAGTTGATTGATGGTGGTGCTTTGTTTCTTTAAGATAAAGTTAGTTAACAGCAACCATTAATTAGCAACAAATGGTTAACTACTTTTTGTTTACTGCAAATGTTATACAACTGGCTAAAAAGCATGTACAGCTCTTTGCTATTATCAGTAAGTTCCTTGATACATTTGTAAAATCTGATCCTGAGATTTCCTTCCTCAATTTACTCAGTTGATGCTGGCCTAATTGGGCGTCATATTCCTCCACAATGTTCAGGATGGATCCTGTGCTGAGATTTTGTTAGGAGATGAGAAAGAAGCTTTGTCTGCCCTCAAGGAACTTGAAAAAAGTAAGACAATGGTGATACCTACTATTTATTGAGCTCTTGCATACACTGTTTTATTTCATCTTCACTAAGATCTCTGAGGGAGATGCTGTGTTTATTCCTATTTACGCATGAATCAAGTGAAGTTCAAAACTGTTAAGTCACATGTCCATGATCATCACAGACAGGGGAATGAGGATTTGAACCTAGGTTCTTTTGAACTCAAAACCTGTACACTTAACCCAAACAATACAGCGCCTCTTGCAAGGACACCAACCCCAGAAAAATAAGGGAGCTGTGTTCCTCCAGAGAGCCACAGGTGATGTACTAGGGGAATTCAGAAGAAGCTGAGATGGCTTTCTTCTTGGGATCAGAGATGGCTTCTTGGAGGAAGTGATGTCTGGGCTGGAGCTGGGAGAATAAGTAGGCTGTGGGTGGGCAGAGATGAGGGAGGCGAAAGGAGGATCACCGGAAGGGGCATTACTAACACAGGTCCAGGGGAGAAACGGAATGAGACATCCAGGGCAAGGCAAGCAGTTTGGGTGGAGTATGAAGGGATGGGCTGGGAGCTGAGGTTTTTATGAAGAGATTTTTATGAAGTCAAGCTACCTGAGCTGGAAGGCCTAGGGGATACAGACTCTCATTTGCAGAAGAGGAAGTCAAGCAGCAGGGAAGCTGAGCAACACGCCAAGCCACAGGAAAACAAAACTCAGCTCTCCAGACTCTAGGCCAGTGCTTGCTCCACCGCAGGTCAGAAAAAGCTGAGGATTTGGTTGTGGGTGATGGGAAAGCCCTAGAGATGTTTGAGCAGAGACGTAGTGAGGTTAGGACCTTGTATTCTGAGCCTCAGACCCACAGGGCAGTCCTAGAAGTGAAAGTGGTATTAGGGCACTGTCACACACAAACAAGGGTTGTTATGACTCAGGATCCCTGGCTGTGGGCCTGTACTGAGTAGACAGGGCAGCCCCTCCAGAATTGTGTCCCTACAAAGCTACTGAGTTTGCTCCTTCCATAGAGGGTAAATGTTCAGACTTTGTTGTTGTTGATGGGGTCTGATTCTGTGGCCCAGGCCGGAGTGCAGTGGCACAATCATGGCTCACCACTGCCTCGGCCTCTTGGGATCAGGAGATCCTTCTGCCTCAGGCTCCTGAGTAGCTGGGACTACAGGTGCATGCCATCATGCCCAGCTAATTTTTTGATTTTTTTGTGAAGATGAGGTCTCACTGTGTTGCCAAGGCTGGTCTTGAACTCCTGGGCTCAAGCAATCCTCTTGCATTGGCCTCCCTAAGTGCAGGAATTATCGGTGTGAGCCACTGCACCCAGCTTGGACTATTTTTTTTTTTTTAATTACAAAATGAGGCCGGGCTCGGTGACTCAGCCTGTAATCCTGCGCTTTGGGAGGCTGAGGTGAGTGGATTGCCTGAGCCTGCGGGTTCGAGACCCACCTGGGCAACTTGGCAAGACCTCATCTCTACAATAAATAAAAAATTAGCCGGGTGTGGTAGCACACGCCTGTAGTTCCAGCTACTTGGAAGGCTGAAGTGGAAGGATCACCGGAGCCCAAGCAGGTCGAGGCTGCGGTGGCTGGGAGTGTGCCACTCCACTCCAGTCTGGGTGACAGGGTGAGACTCCAACTAAAAAAAAAACCAAAACCAAAAACAAAATGAGCTTGTTTTGAGTAAAGGTACAGATGAGGAGGCATACTGGAGGTAGTATGAGTCAGGGTGGGAAGGAAAACATTCTCAGGACAGATGTAGGTTGGAACCCACCTCTGTGTTACAGTTTTTTCAGTGTAAAAAAAAGGAATTTTGGCTAGGGGTAGAGACTCACATCTGTAATCCCAGTGCTTTGGGAGGCTGAGGCAAAAAGATTGTTTGAGGTCAGGAGTTCAAGAGCAATCTGGGCAACACAGTGAGACCCCATCTCTATGAAAAGAACAACAACAAAAAAATTAGCTGAATGTGGTGGCATGTACCTGTAGTCCCAGCTACTTGGGAGGCTGAAGCAGGAGGATTTCTTGAGCCCAGGAGTTCAAAGTTACAGTGAGCTATGATTATGCCACTATACTCCAACCTGGGTGACAGAGGAAGATGCTGTCTCAAAAAAAGGAAAAAGAAATGCAATAGGGCATTGAAGGAGGGTGCCTGGTATTAGGAAGTACTAGTTCAATGTTAGTGGTGATTTGCCACATGATTACTCCCAAGATGACTCAGAAGATATTTTGTCCTAAGCCAGAGCTCAGCCAGGGCAGTCACACAGCACTGGCTCTCAGACTGCAGATTCTGCCCTGGGTCTAGAATGACAGAGGAACCAAAGTCTGATGGCAAGTATCAAGATTTTAATGTTTGGATTTTAATGGCCATGGTTAAATCCAAAAAGCTTGCTGTTTGGGACTGAAGTCAGACTTTTCTGTTCTTTTATCCATTCCACAGGTTTTTTTTATTAATGGCCTATTATGGCTAGGCATTTCCCAAGTGATGCTGTCTGCATGTGGAGATAACTGAACCACTGCACAGTCTGGGCTTGGCATTGTGTAACTTCTACCCAAGGCACAGCCCTTCAAAATCTATTGGAGATTTTTGGTGCATGCCTGTGGCAGGATCTATTTTTGATGTATGAATCCATTTTGCTTTTTTTCTATTCCCCAATCCCTGTTCTACAAGCCAATAACCTGGCTTTTCAAATTTCTCTGCCTCAGGGATTCTTACATAGGGCAAAATAAGAGTTGATTGAAGAGAGGGCCTCTTCTTCTGTAAAAGCCAAAACTTCTTGCATAAATAATGCTGGGTGTCTTAGAGAGTGGGAAGTGTCTTGGAAAACACTGAGAGACAGAAGACAGAGCTTTCTTGAATCTGGAATGGGAGAGGGTAGTGGGTCCTTCCAAGGGAGTCACAGGATCCTGTATCCAAAAGAGACCTTAGAGGGCTGGCTGAGTTTCATGGGGATGGTAGAGCTGTCTGTCTGCCTGGAGGGACTGTGAAGCTGGAATGCCCACACATCTCCTCAGAAACAGGTAGGGTAGATGACTGATGTGGGATCAGAAGCCTTTTCTGAAGCTTGTGCTGCACAGGACCCCAGGGCCCCGGAGCAACCTCAGGACAGAGAAGAGCTCTAATAGTGACTGATTAAATTTTCCATGGTTTAGAGGGCAGGGTCTGCAGAGCTGGACTGAAACGTAAAAAACATAAAAGTATTCCTTGGACAGGAGTTTAAAGATCGCAACATCACATTTGCTACACCCGCTCTCATTTTAGCCACACAGTCCCGGAAGTGAAGTAGGGCAGGGGTTGAGAACCACTTGACAGGTGAACGAGTATGCTCAGAGGAGAAGTGCAAGCCCAGAAATGTGTTCTAATGACCCAGGGGAATATGGATGGCACTGCCAGGAAGGGCGAATGGGTCAGGACACAGGCCAGGGCTGTAACTGGAACACCCATGAGGAGCCAGCCTTTCAGAAGCCAGCTGGGGTGGACAGAGCAGGGCAGCTGCAGTCATTCTTTCTATTCAGTCACTCGTTTAACACAGACACAGAGCATTCATGATGTATGGGGACAGCGCTGGGTCCCTGACACTGAGCACGGTCTCTCCTCTGCCTCCCATGAGGCTCATAGTTCACAATCTGGTGTGAGAAACCCATGAACAGGGGTTGCTGGGGACCTCTGGGAGCCCTGAGGAGGGTAGCGGTTGAAGCCCTAAACTGGAGGGGAGTGGGAGCTGGAGGTTGCAGGGATGTTTCTAGAGGTTGTGAACATTGGAGATGCAGGTGGGTGAAAGCATGATGGGGCTCCAGGCAGAAGGAAACCCGTGTGCAGAGATGAAGAGAGTGGCGTGCTGAGCGATCCCAGGAAGCCAGGTCATGGGCAGCCTTGTAGGGAAGGACAGGCAGGATGGGCAGGGTGTGAGTACAGATCTGTGCAGACGTGTGTGTGTGTGTGTGTATGTGTGTGTGTGTGTGTCAGTGTCAGTAAGAGGGATGATGTGGCTGCCCATTGTCCTTGGGAGAAATTCCCAATTCCTTACCATGGCCCACAAGACCCTTCTTGGTCTGGCCCCTGTAATCTGCCCTCTCACCCTATCACATGCCACTGTTCCCTTCACACTCTCCTCCAGCCCTCTGACCTCCTCCAGTTTCCCATCACACCTCTGCTCTTGTCAGATCTGCGACTCACACATGCTGTTCCCTCTGCCTGGAACTCAATTCTTCCTTGCCCCCAACCTGCCTAACTTTTATAAAATGATTTTTGCACAAGTGATGTATGAACCCCTTCTCTTTTTTCAAAAACAGCTTTATTTAAGTATAATTTACATACCAAAAAATTCACCTGTCAACAATGTACAATTCAATGGTTTTTTAGTCTTTTCACAAAGTTGTACAACTATCATTACTAGCTAATTCCAGAACAATTTTTTCCTCTACAAAAGAGGCTGTGGACCTGTTAGCAGTCACTCCTCACTTCCCTTTCTCCTCAGCCCCTGGCAACCACAAATCCACTTTCTGTCTCTATGGGTTTGCCTCCTCTGGACATTTTATATAAGTGGAATCACACAGCATACATATGGCCTTTTATGACTGGCTTCTTTCATTAAGCATGATATTTTCAAAATTCATGTTGTAGCATGGATCAGTAGTTCATTCCTTTTTATGGCTGAATAATATTCCATTGGACGTATATCCCCTATTTTACTTATTCATCATTGAAGGACCTTTGGGTTTCTACATTTTGCTATTAGGAATAATGATGCTATGAAATTCATGCACATGTTTTTGTGTGGATGTTTCCAGTTCTCTTGGGTACGTACACCTAGGAGGGGAATTGCTGGGTCATATGGTAAACACTATGTTTGACTTTTTGAGGAACTAACAAATTATTTCCCAATGGCTGCCCCATTTTGCATTTCTACCAGCAATGTTCGAGGGCCTGTTGCTCCACATCCTGTCTGTCTCTTTGGTTATAGCCATCCTAGTGGGTATGAAGTGGGTTTGATTTGTATTTCCCTAATGATTAATGAAGTTGAGCATATTTTCATGTGTTTCTTGGCTTTTTGTATATCTTTTGGAGACTTGTCTATATATTTGTATTCACATATACATTTTTTCCTATTAAAATGCAGTTGTCTTTTTATTATTGAGTTGTAAGAGTTTTTAAAATATATTCTGTATCAATGTCCCTTATTAGATATATAATTTGCAGTTAAAAAAACATTTTGGAGGTTGTCTTTTTACTTTTTTTGCAGCACAAATTTTAAATTGTGATATATTTTATCTTTTTCTTTTTCCTGTGTTTGGTGTCACATCTGAGAAACCATTGCCTAGCCAAATGTCATAAAGCTTTTTTTTTTTTTTTTTTTTTTT
>NW_007251427.1:727610-729414 GCF_000164805.1 Carlito syrichta | reverse complement strand
TCCACTCACCTCAGCCTCCCAAAGACGCGGGATTACAGGCTGAGCCACCGAGCCCGGCGGTCATAAAACTTTATTCCTGTGTTTTCTTCTACGAGTTTTAGAGATTTAGCTCTTACATTTAGGTCTATGATTCATTTTGAGTTAATTTTTGAATAGGATGATGTGGTTGTCCAGTTGTCCCAGCACCATTTGTTAAAAAGAGTGGTCTTTCGGCCGGGCTTGGTGGCTCAGGCTGTAATCCCAGCTTTGGGAGGCCGAGGTGAGTGAATTGCCTGAGCCCGCGGGTTCGAGACCCGCCTGGGCAACTTGGCAAGCCCTATCTCTACAATAAATCAAAAAATTAGCCGGGCGTGGTAGTGCACGTCTGTAATTCTGGCTACTTGGAAGGCTGAGGCGGAAGGATCGCTGGAGCTCAGCAGGTCGCGGCTGCGGTGGCCGGGAGCGGTCACTGCATTCCAGTCTGGATGACAGAGTGAGACTCCAACTCAAAAAAAAAAAAAAAGAGTGGTCTTTCTTCATTGAATTATCTTGGCACTTTTGTCAAAAATAAGTTGATCATTCATGTAAAAGTTTATTTCTGGACTCTCGAATCTGTTCTGTGGACTATATGTCTGTCCTTGTGCCAGTACCACACTGTGTTGACGACCATAGCTGTGTAATAGGTTTTTGCAGGTGCTTAGTATATGCTTCATGCATGACTGGGTGTGAGGGTTTATGGAGGAGTTTGTGGGGGTGGAAAGAGGCAGCCACTCCCTTTGGTGCTAGAGTGGCAAGTGCATGCCACAGACACCTGAACTTCAGTGCTTCTTAGCTCCTTCTTAAAAGGTGTCTCCCTAGGTACAGACTTCTCCGGCCTCCTCCTTTGAATTTTTTTTTTTTTTGTCCCTAAAATCCTTCCAGGGTCAGAAAATTGTACTCAAAGCGCATGCCTCTGTCTACCTTAGAGATGGATATCGCGGCTCTTGACTACTTCCCCTAGCAGTACAGTAGCTTCCTAGCTGTCAAGACCTCTGCGGAGTCACTTCACCCCTCTGGACCTCATTTACTTCGACAGTATCAATACTCACCTTTCAGTGTTGTTTAAGAATAAATTAGAGCCGGGCTCGGTGGCTCAGTCTGTAATCCCGCGCCTTTGGGAGGCTGAGATGAGTGGATTGCCTGAGCCCGCGGGTTCGAGACCCGCCTGGGCAACTTGGCGAGACCTCATCTCTACAATAAATCAAAAAATCAGCCGGGCGTGGTAGCGCGTGCCTGTAATTCCAGCTACTCGGAAGGCTGAGGCGGAAGGATCGCCGGAGCCCAGCATTCGAGGCTGCGGTGGCCGGGAGCGGCCACTGCACTCCAGTCTGGGTGACAGAGTGAGACTCCAACTCAAAAAAAGAAAAAAAGAATAAATTAGATTTAAAGAAAGGAATAAATTAGATAATGTGCCAAGCACTAAGATAGCTTCAGAAGTATCTGATCCTCTGAGATATGTAGTCTTAACTTCATTTATAAAGGTGGAGAAACTGAGGCACACATAGATGAGCTTGCAGACCGGGGCACTGTATCGTTCCGTGACAGAGCCAGGACTCAAGGCTACCCCTGCAGCCTACCCGCGTGTGGCTCCAAGACCTGAGCTTCCGGGGTCAGCGTTGCAGGGAGGGAGGGAGCCTGCTGGTTCTAGAGATTTAGAGATTTCAGGACAAATTCTGGGGTGAAGCCTGCTCCCTTCGCTTCCCAGGCTCTTCTTCCCTGGCATGCCATCCCAAAAGAGATTTGGCTGGGCCGGGCGGGAGGCAAAGCTCTCCCAGGTGCAGGCAGG
>NW_007251427.1:722970-727590 GCF_000164805.1 Carlito syrichta | reverse complement strand
TTTTCTGTCCCGCGTTTTCAAACAAATGAAAAATAGGTTCGCTGGCCCGTCTTAGCGTTTTGTGTATCACTGTTAACGAGAATAACCCAGTTTGGAAAGCGCTTGCTAAAATTAAGAAATTCATAAAATCTGCTTAAGAAGTAAAATTCATAGGGTTATATCAGAATAGTTTTCTTTTTTACTACTCCATGTAAATAAAATACAAGGCACTTTAAAGCTGAGATAAAACATATTCAGTAAGAATCTTGAATACTAATGATATTATTTAGGTTGTGATTCAAGTTATATGTGATCCATATACAACTCCAGATTCATTTTTCTGCCAGTAATAGATGTATATAACCGCCCCCAACCGGACACCGCCCAGGCCTACACCTGATTCCTCATTTCCATTAGAGTTCAGATGAAAAAGTATCAAAGATAAAAAAGAAATCAATACTAGCCATAAGAAGTTCGGACCATACCTCCAACACTTTCTTTCCCAAACCTCTTCAGAGGTAACCACTGTTTATACAGTGTGTACTGTTTACTGTTTATTGGTGTGTAGCCTTCTAGATTTTTCAATACAGTACTCATAGATATTTGATTTTTTAAAAATTCAAAATGGAAAAACATAATGCAGGTTTTTTTTTTCCTCCTACCCCTAAATGTAATCCTGGTCTCTTACTTTTTTTCACGTAAGAATGTGCCTGGAGAACATTTCATTTTAGCAGGTGTAGCCCCTACTAATTCTTTCCAAAAGCCACATAATATTCCAGAATACCAGGGTACAGGATTTAATATAACCTTTCTTTGACTACTACTAATTGAATGTCTGCTACAAGTCCGGCCCAAGTGTCTTACCTATGTTGTGTCATTTAATCATCATAACAGTTCTAGAAGGCAAGTGTAATAATTCCCTTTTTAAGAAACAGGCATATAGCCAGGTGTGGTAGCGTGCGCCTATAGTTCCCAGCTTCTTGGAAGGGTGAGGCGAAAGGATCGCCGGAGCCCAGCAAGTCGAGGCTGCGGTGGCCGGGAGCGGCCACTGCACTCCACTCTGGGTGACAGAATGAGACTCCAACTCAAAAAGAAAAAAAAAGAAACAGGTGTAGAGGGGAGAAGGAACTTGTTTGAGGTCACACAGCTAGCAAGCAACAAAGGCAGGATTCAAGACCAGGTGGACTTAACTTTGAAGTCTTGCTCTTTTTGCAAAGCTCAGTGTCCAGCCAAATGTGCCATTTAAGTCATTGAATATTAGCAGGCAACACTTTCTGTATGCTGCGAGCACATCTGTGTTTCTGTGGGATTCTGCTGACTTCATCCTGGTGATTCTAGTCAAATGATTTTGAGCTAGGGATTAAAAACTTGAAATGGTATTGTATTTACTTGGTAAACAAAACAAGCACTAGGGGTATGAAATGAGAGAGAATTCTTTCACTCCAGATTTCCAGTTTCCTTTTCAGAGAAAATCCCCATTAGCAATTCCTTACGTAGCTTTTGAGATATTTTCAATGCATATATTATACCTTCCCATATAAATAGTAGCATCTGCACTTTGCTTTTTCCAAACAATATCATCTAAGGATCATTCTCTATTGTTACATATAGCTCGAGCCCATTCTTTTTCTTCTTCTTGATTTTTAAATTCAAACTTGTTTTTGGGATCCCTTACAGGCATACCTCGTTTTATTGCACTTTGCTTTATTGCGTTTTGCATATAATGTGTTTTTTACAGATTGAAGATTTGTGGCAACCCTGCTTTGAGCAAGTCTATCAGCACCATTTTTCCAATGGCATGTGCTTACTTTGTGTCTCTGGGTCAGGTATTGGTAAATCTCAAAATATTCCAAACTTTTTCATTATTGTTATATCTGATATGGTGATCTGTGGTCAGTGATTTTTGGTGTTACTATTGTCATTGTTTTGAGGTATGAGGAATGACATGAATGTAAGATGGCAAACCCTGTTTCTCTGCCGCTTCTCAGGCCTCCCTACTCCTTGAGACACAAAATATTGAAATTAGGCCAATTAATAAATCTACGATGGCCTCTAAGTATTCAAGTGAAAGAAAGAGTCATACGTCTCTCATTTTAAATCAAAAGCTAGAAATGATTAAGCTTAGTGAGGAAGGCATGTTGAAAGCCGAGAAAGGCTGAAATGTAGACTTCTTGGCTTAACAGTTAGCTAAGTTACAAATGCAAAGAAAAAGTTCTTGAAGAAAATTAAAAGTGCTACTCCAGTGAACTTAGGAACGATAAGAGCAAAACAGCCCTATTGCTGATAGGGAGAAAGTTTCAGTGGTCTGGATAGAAAACCAAACCAGCTACAACATTCCCTTAAGCCAAAGCCTAATCCAGAGGAAGTCTCTAACTCTCTTCAGTTCTATGAAGGCTGAGAGGTGAGGCAACTGCAGGAGAAAAGTTGGAATCTAGTAGAGGTTGGTTCATGAGGTGTCAGGGAAGATGCCATCTCCAAAACAAACCTGTGAGGTGAAGCAGCAGGTACTGATGTTAAAGCTGCAGCAAGTTATTCAGAAGATGTAGCTAAGATAATTGATGAAGGTGGTTACACTAAACACGATTTTCGTTATAGGTGAGACAATCTTCTATTGGAAGAAGATGTCACCTAGGACTTTCATAGCTAGAGAAGAGTCAATGCCTAGCTTCAGATCTTCAAAGACAGGCTGACTTGCTTTTTATTAGGGGCTAATGCAGCCAATGACTTTAAGTTGAAGCCAGTGCTCATTCACCATTCTGGAAATCCTAGGGCCCTTAAGAATGATGGTAAATCTACTCTGCCTGTGCTCTATAAATGGAAAAATAAAACCTGGATAACAGCACATCTGTTTTATAGCATGGGCTGTTTTAAGCTCACTGTTGAGAACTACTGTTCAGAAAAAAAGATTCCTTTAAATATTATGGCTCATTGACTGCACCTAAGTCACTCAAGAACTCAGATGGAAATATAGAAGGAGAGTAACAATGTTTTACTGTTTAAGAAATATATTTAGTAAGGTTATAGCTGCCATAGACAGTGATTCCTTAGATGAATCTGAGCAAAATAAGTTGAAAACCTTTGGGCTGGCTTGGTGTCTCATAACTGTAATTCCAGCACTTTGGGAGGCTGAGGTAGCAGGATCGCTTGAGCTATGAGTTCAAAACCAGCCTGGACAACATAGTGAGACCCTCTAGTGAAGAGAAAGAGAGAGAGAGAGAAGGGAGGGAGGAGTGGGGGGGAGTAGAGAGAACCTTCTGGAAAATATTCACCATTCTAGATACTATTAAGAACAATCATAATTCATGGAAAGAGGTCAAAATATCAACATTAACAGGAATTTAGAAGAAGTTGATGTCAACCCTCCAGATGACTTTGAGGGGTTCAAGACTTCAGTGGAGGAAGTAACTGCAGATATGGTAGAAATAGCAAGAGAGCCTAAAGATGTAACTGAATTGTTGCAATCTCGTGATAAAACTTTTAACGGATGAAGAGTTGCTTCTTATGAATAAACAAAGTGATTTCTTGAGATGGAATCTACTCCTGGTGAATATGCTGTGAACATTGTTGAAATGATGACAAAGGACTTAGACTATTGCATAAACTTAGTTGATAAAGCAGTGGCAGTGTTTGAGAGGATTGAATCCAGTTTTGAAAAAAGTTCTACTGTGGGTAAAATGCTATCAAACAGCATCCCATGCTACAGAAAAACCTTCCATGAAATGAAGAGTCAACTGATGTGGCATACTTCATCGTTGTGCTATTTTAAGAAACTGCTGCAGCCACCCCAAACTTCAGCCACAACCCTGATCAGTCAGCAGCCATCAACGCTAAGACAAAACCCTCCACCAGCAAAAAGATGATGACTTGCTGAAGGCTCAGATAATCATTAGCAATTTTTAGTAATACAGCAATCATTTTTAAATTAAGGTATGGACATTGGTATAGTATAAACATAATTTTTATATGCACTGGGAAGTCAAAAGATTTGTGTAACTTTCTTTCTTTTTTTTTTTTTGAGTTGAAATCTCACTCTGTCGCCCAGACTGAAGTGCAGTGGTACATTCCCAGTCACTGCAGCCTCGACCTGCTGGGCTCCGGCGATCCTTCCGCCTCAGCCTTCCGAGTAGCTGGAACTACAGGCGCGCACTACCCATGCCCGGCTAATTTTTTAAAAATTTATTGTAGAGATGAGGTCTCGCCAAGTTGCCCAGGCGGGTCTTGAACCCACGGGCTCAGGCAATCCACTCACCTCGGCCTCCCAAAGCATGGGATTACAGGCTGAGCCTCCGAACCCGGCCTGTGTAACTTTCTTTACTGCAATATTAACTTTATTCTCATGGTCTGGATCAGAGCTCACACTATCTCCAAGGTATTCCTGTATATTCAAAAATTCAAAAATCAAAATAGTAGAAACAGGAATACATTGAGAAGTCCTCACCCCCAGACCCCAACCTTGTGCATCTGACTTTATTTGTATATCTTTCCAGGGTCTTTTTTTGGTGATCACATAAAAGCACTGCAGCGAACATTCTTTTTTTCTTTTTTCTTTTTTTTGAGACTGGGTCTCACTCTGTTGCCCCAGCTGGAGTGCAGTGGCATGCTCAGGGCCACAGCCTTGACCTGCTGGGCTCAGGTGATCCT
>NW_007251427.1:707515-722950 GCF_000164805.1 Carlito syrichta | reverse complement strand
AAGGATCGCCAGAGCCCAGCAGGTCGAGGTTGCAGTGGCCGGGAGTGGCCACTGCACTCCGGTCTGGGTGACAGAGTGAGACTCCAACTCAAAAAAAAAAAAGAAAATTTGAACCTTACTGCCAATTCACCCTTCAAAGAAGTTGTACCAATTTCTACTCCTATTGACAGTACATGGGCATGCCAGTGTCTCCATAGTTTCACCTACAGTAGGTATTAGTATGTTTAAAAATCTTTGCTGCCAGATATGGTGGCTCAAGTCTGTAATCCCAGCACTTTGGGAGGCCGAGGCAAAAGGAATGCCTAAACTCAGGAGTTCGAGACCAGCCTGGGCAACTTAGTGAGACCGCGTCTCTACAATAAATCAAAAAATAAGCCAGGCATGGTAGTGCACACCTATAATTCCAGCTACTTGGAAGGCTGAGGCAGAAGGATGACTTGATCCCAGCAGATCAAGGCTGTGGTAGCATGAGCATGTTACTGCACTTCCGCCTGGGCAATGGAGTGAAACTCTGACCCCAAAAACCAAACCAAACCAAAAAAAACTTTGCCAGTCAAATGGATAAAAATGATAATTCATTGTTTTAACAATAACTATGGATGAACATTTCTTCAAATGTTTAGAAGTCATGGTCTCACTCTGTCCCACTGCAGTGCAATAGCATGATCACAGCTCACTGTAGCCTCAACCTTCTGGACTCAAGTTATCCTCCCATCTCAGCTTCTGGAGTAGCTGGGACTATAGGCATGTACTTCCTTGCCTGGCTAATTTTTTAAATTTTTTGTAGAGAAGAGGTCTCATTATGTTGCCCAGGCTGGTCTCGAACTCCTGGGCTCAAGTAATCTTTCTGCCTCAGCCTCCCAAAGTGCTGAGATTATAGGTGTGAGCAACTACACCCGGCCAGTTTGTCATTTCCTTTTAATTTTGTTTTTGTTTCATGTGGCAGAAATTTTCACATTTTTTGTGTAATTAAATCTGTTAATTTTGAAATAATTCTTGTAATATGTATCTTACTTAGGAAGCCCTTCAAAAAATTTTTTTTTACTTTATTAAAATACTGTTTATTTCACATGTATATTTTTGTCTCCCCACCATTTCCATGTCTGACCACCACTACTACTATGCCCATCATAACATTCCATACATACTTAAAACCAAGCAAAGGGTGGAGTTCCATCTTTAAAAACTAAACAGGCATTTTGGACAACACATTTTTGGCAATGGAACCTGGACAACATTTATCAAACACGGTAGGGAAAGTTTCTCACTCTGCATTGTAAAAAGGACAGCCAGATATTAACTGTTACAGAAATGAAATAAGATGGAAAACTTTTAACACACTGTTTAAAACTATTTTCTTAAAGAGATTTCCTCCACTGCCAGAGATCTTGAATAGCCTCCTGGTCAGTCATCCGAAAGCAATTCTTCACATAATTGATGAACTTGGCTTCCACCTTGGGAAGAGAACTACCCTTTTCTATACTTGCTTGCATTTTTGCCTTAATGTCTTCTACAGAGTTAGGTCCTTTTGGTGTTTTAGGAGTTTTTTCCTGTTTTTTGATGGATTCTTGACCTTTTGATCTTGGTGTTGATGGTTTTGAGTCTTTTCCATTCTGGTTTGATTTTTGTGCATTTTTGGCTGGAGTATCTCGTACAGATTTCTTCACAGGAGCTTTTTCTTCAGTTTCCTCCTCATCAAAATCATCATCATCATCATCATCATCTTCATCATCATCATCATCTTCTTCATCAGCAGCAAGCTTTACTTTTTTCTGAGGAAACTTGCTACCACCTCCAGGAGCAGATCTCTTTCCAGATATACTTAAGAGTTTTACATCCTCATCCTCTTCATCTTCTGACTCTGCATCTTCTTCCACAACTACTAAGTGCTGTCCACTAATATGCACAGGCCCTGAACCACACTTCAACCGTAAGACCACGAGTGGTGCTATTTCAAAGCCCCCAAGGGAAGCCGTTGGCTGCACAGACATTTTCAAAGTTGCCAGTGTGACTTTTATTGGGCTGCCTTCATAATTCATTGCCTCTGCTTCAACAATGTGCAATTCATCCTTTGCACCAGCCCCTAAACTGACCATTCTTAAAGATAACTGGTGCTCATTTTCATCATTATCCACCTTAAAGTGATCATCTTTGTCGGCCTTTAGTGCACAACTGAAAAGATAGTTCTGGGGCCTCAGCGGGCTCATGTCCATGCTCATCGAATCTTCCATGGGGTGGTGGCGCACACTTAGGTGGGAGAGAAGGGAGACGGAGGCAAACGACTACTGCTCCAAAGAACAGCCACGCAGGACAGAATTATACCAGGCTCGAAATCTTTAAAAAATATTTTTTGTGTGTTTTTTTTTTACATGTTTATAATCTTTTTTTTTGAGTTGGAGTCTCAGTCTCTCACGGCCACCCCAGCATCGACCCGCTGGGCTCCAGCGATACTTCCACCTCAGCCTTACAAGTAGTCGGAACTACAGGCATGTGCTACCACACCCGGCTAATGTTTGATTTATTGTAGAGATGAGGTCTCACCAAGTTGCCTGGGCTGGTCTCGAACCTGTGGGCTCAGACAGTCCACTCGCCTCGCCTCCCAAAGTCCTGGGATTATAGACTGAGCCACTGAGACTGGCATATAATTTTAGTTTTTAATGTTTAAATCTTTCATGTATCCAGAATATGATTTAGTATAATAAGTGAGGTAGGGCAATCCTCTGGGGTCCCTTCCTACTGTGGGAGCTTTTCTGTCCTCTCAATAAATCCTGCTTTTGAAAAAAAGTGAGGTAGAGATTTAACTTTCCCACCCAAAATAATTAGCCAGTTGTCCCAACACCATTTATTAAATAACCACAAATTTTCTCTTTGTTTGGAAACACTACCTATAATTTACACCAAATTCATGTGCTTGTTTGTATCTCTTTTTAGATCTTCTATTCTTTCTATTGATTGGTCTACCAATTCATGTTTCAGAACCAAATTGTTTTAGTTATTGATTCTCTGTAATGTGTTTTAAAATGTAGTAGGGGTAGTCCTCATGCCCAACTCTTCTTTTTTGAAGAATGTTTCTGGCCTATGTACATGTTTATTTTTGCATATGAACTTAAGATATACTTGCTTTGTATCAAGAAATACCCTTTAAATAAAAGTGTGTACGCTTTTTAAACATAATGCTATTGTACTCTTAATAGACTACACTATAGTATTAATATACCTTTTATAAGCACTGGAAAACTAAATTACCAATTGAAAGTACTGAAGTTAGCTGGGTGTGGTGGCACGTGCCTGTAGTTCCAGCTACTTGGAAGGCTGAGGCGGAAGTTTCGCCTGAGCCCAGCAGGTCGAGGCTACAGTGACCATGAGTGTGCCACTGCACTCCAGCTTGGGTGAGAGTTAGGCTCTGACTCAAAAAAAAAAAAAAAAGTATTGAAGTACCAGTTGTTTTGGTTTTGGTACTTTAATTGGAATCGCATTGATCTTATAGCATAATTTAAGGAAAATTGATATCTATTGCGTCTCAGTCAGGATAACAATATAACTTTAATTTATTCTGGGACAGAGGCAGTCGATGATCTCCAAGTATTTTACTTGCTCTACAGTTTGCGTTTTCTTGCAGTAAGGCAGGTCTGCACAACTGGTTGTGGTCAGTAAAATGTGGGCAAAAGTGACATGTGACACTTTGGATGGAGGCAATGTCTGGTCTAAGTGTGATTCTCCAGGTTTTCTTCCTGTGCTGCAGTGGTCATGGAAGCACAGGGTCAAAGTAAGCCCATTGCTGGGCCACATATGGAGGTCGGTGGTCCTGAGTTGTCCAGCGACACAACTGACTTCAGGGGAGAATTAATAAACTTGTATTGTATTAAGCCACTGAGATTTTGGTGCCAGTTGTTTCTGCAACATCATTTAGCCTATACTGTCTGATAATACCCTCAATAACATTTCAACGTTTTACTTATATAGTTTCTACACATTAATTAATAGGTTTTTTCTGTTTTGCTGCTATTATTAATGGGATTTTTAAACTGCCTGTACATTTTCTAATGGCTTGTAATTTATATATATAGGAAAGCTATAAATTTTTATGTATTAAATGTGTGATCAGTCATCTTACTGAGCCTCTTAGATTTTCTAATAGAATTTCAGTGATGAGCTTGCGTTTAACCTTTTCTTTTTTCTTCTTAAGTGTTTGCTAGTGTGGAGATTGAAAACTAACTGTTTTGGGGCCAGGTGTATTTTCAAAACAATCAAACCATTTTTTAAGAGGTATTGAGAGTTCCACATATATACCAAAAGCTGAAATCCTAGCTTCTCTTGCAATTTTAAAAAATATATAACTGCATTTTATTTTGCTTATTGATACATTTATTTTTTGAGTTGGAGTCTTACTCTGTTGCCCAGGCCGGTGTGCAGTGGTACTCTCATGGCCACTGTGGCCTCAACCTGCTGGGCTCAGGGGATCCTTCTGCCTCAGCCTTCCAAGTACTGGAACTACAGGAACGCACCACCATGCCCAGCTAATTTTTTGATTTATTGTAGAGATGAGGTCTTGCCAAATTGCTCAGGCTGGTCTCGAACCCCTGGGCTCAGGCAATCTTCTTGTTTCTGCCTCCCAAAGGCTGGGATTACAGGTGTGAGCCACCATGCCCTTCTCTTGTAATTCTAGCTGATTTGATAACACTGGGCTGGTGTTCCTGCAGAAGAAAATACACTGGAGCTTATGAGCTGAGACTCTAGAGTTTAACCAGTCCCTATTTTTTAAAAAACCCAGTTGTCTTCACTTTTTACTTCACCTGCATAGTCCCTAAAGGCATTTGAGTTTAAAATTTGCTGGTACTTTCAGAATGACAAATAATATTGGTGATAGTAGGTATCCCTGACTTATTTCTGACTTTGATGGAAAGGCTTCTAGTATTTTACTGTTAAGTATGAAACTGGCTCTGCCCTCTAACATTTTATTATGAAAAATTTCAAACATGCAGATAAGTTGGAAGAATTGTACAGTGAACACCTCCTACACTCAGAACCTAGTTGTTACAATTAACACTTTACTATACTTGTTTTTTTATTACTTATCTATCCTTCTCTTCATGCATCCTTCAATTCATCTTAATTTTTTGATGCGTTTTAAAGTAGATTGAAAACATCAGTACATCTTAGCTCTAAAAAAATTGAGCATGCATATCATTAACCAGAGTTCAATATTTGCTTGTAGTTTCTTTTTTCTTTTGTGGTAAAATGTATACACAATTCAATGTATAAATCTTAAATATACTACTCTATGAGTTTTGACAAATTAATGTGCTTGTGTATCCCATCAGGATATAGAAGTTTACATTATTCCAGAAAGTCCTGCTGTGCTCTTTCCCAGTTCAGATCCCATACCCCCACCTCAAGCAACCAGAGTTCTAATTTTTTCCCACCACAGATTAGTTTGACCTATTCTAGAACTTCATAAAAAGAAATCATACTCTTGTGTAAGGCATTTTCACAAAGTATATGTTTTTGAGATTCATTTTTGTTGCCGCAGGTATTGACAATTTCTTTTTATTGCTGAATAGTATTTCATTGTTATAGACTGCATGTTTGTATCTCTTAAATTCATATGTTGAAGTCCTAAACCCCAGTTTGATGGTATTTGGAGATGGAGCCTTCAGGAGATAATTAGCATTAGATGAAGTCATGAGGATGGAGCCCTGGTCTGATGGGATTAGTACTTTTGTAAGATCTTGCTCTTGTATTGGAAGAATCAATATTGTTAAGATGTCCATCCTACCCAAGACAATGTACAGATTTAACACAATACCCATGAAATTACCAGCAGTATTCTTCTCAGACCTGGAAATGACAATACAGGAATTCATATGGAAACATAAACGACCACAAATAACCAAAACAATCCCCAGCAAAAAACACAAAGTGGGAGGTATCATACTCCCAGACTTTAAACTTTATTATAAAGCTATAATAATCAAAACAACCTGGTATTCGTACAAGAATAGGCATATAGACCAATGGAATAGGTTAGAGATTCCAGAAGCAAAACCTCAATTTCTCAACTGACTCATCTTCAACAAAGCCTCCACCACCAACTACTGGGGAGAGGAGAACCTGTTCAGTAAATGGTGCTGAGAAAACTAGCTGACCACATGCAGAAGATTAAAACAAGACCCCTACGTATCACCATACACAAAAATCAATTCTAAATGGATCAAAGACCTAAACTTAAAACCTCAAACTATAAGAACCTTAGAAAATTCAGGAGACACCCTTATGGAAATTGTAACTGGCAACCAATTCCTGATCAAAACTTCAAGTGCCCATGCACTTGGGGATAAGATAGGCAAGTGGGACTTCATCAAACTGACAAGCTTCTGCAAAGCCAAATAAACCATCAAGAGAGCAGGGAGACAGCCCACAGAATGGGGAAAATTATTTGCCAAATGGCTAGGCACAGTGACTCAAGCCTATAATCCCAGCACTTTGGGAGGATGAGGTGAGAGGATTGTCTGAGCCAGTGGGTTCGAGACCAGCCTGGGCAACAGGGTGAGACCTCATCTCTACAATAAATCCAAAGATTAGCTGGGCATGGTAGCATGTGCCTGTAGTTCTGGCTACTTGGAAGACTGAGGCAGAAGGATCACCTGAGCCCAGCAGGTCGAGGCTGTGGTGGCTAGGAGCGTGCCACCATCCTCCAGCCTGGGTGACAGAGTGAGACTCCAACTCGAAAAAAAAAAAAATTTGCCAACTGTATGTCTGACAAAGGCCTAATTAATATCTAGGATCTACAAGGAACTGAAACCTGCCAAAAAGAAAAAAACAAACAGCCCCATTACAAAGTGGGCAAAAGATATGAATAGACACTTCTCCAAAGAAGACATATGAGTAGCCAACAGATACATGAAAAAATTCTCAGCCTTACTAGTCATCAGAGAAATGCAAATTAAAACCACACTGAGACACCACCTAACTCCATTCAGGTTAGCCATCATCAATAACTCAAAAAACAACAGATGCTGGAGAGGATGTGGCGAAAAGGGAACACTTCTACAATCTTGGTGGGAGTATAAACTAGTACAACCTCTATGGAAAACAGCGTGCTGATTCCTAAAAGATCTAAAAATCGATCTTCCATAAGACCCCACAATCCACCTACTGGAATATACCCGGAGGAACTCAAATCACTCTGTGAGAAAGATACCTGTACATGTATGTTTATTGCAGCATTGTTCACAATAGCAATGTGGAACCAACCGTACTTCCCATTGAAAGAAGACTGGATTTAAAAAAATGTGGTACATATACGTGATGGAATATTATGCAGCCATAAAAAAGGACAACATCATGAACTTCACAGCAACTTGGATGGACTTAGAGTCTATAATACTGAGCAATCTATCACAAGCAAAGAACTGAGTATCACATGTTCTCACTCATAAGCGGACCTTGAACAATTATTGTAATACTATAAGAAGAAGATTGGCAGTAGTGGGAAACTGCTGGGGGTGGGGGGTGCGGGATTGGTATTAGAGGTAATTTGCTGGGGGGACCACACCTCATCAACAAGGGGACCTGCATAATGAACAATTGTATACCTAACCCTGAATTGTACCCACATCTTTAAAATTAAAAAAATGTTTAAAAAAATCTCGTTCTCTCTCTCCTTATTATGTGTTGACACAGCAAGAAGTTGGCCATCAGCAATCTAAGGCGAGAGCCCTCACCAGAACCCAACCATGCTGACCCCTTAATCTTGCACTTCCCAGCCTCCAGAATTGTGAGAAAATCAATTTCAGTTGCTTAAGCCGCCTGATCTATGACACTTTGTTATGACAACCTGATCAGATTAAAACATTCATTGTATAAATATACTGTAGTTTTTAAATGGTTATCTTGTTGATGGATACCTGCATACTTTCCAGTTTTTGACTAATGTGAAAAAAGGTGGTTATGACCACTTGTGTACAAGTCTTTTTAGAGAAAAATGTCTTCATTTCTCTTGGGAAGTTACCTAGGAGTAGAATTGCTGACTTGCAGGGTAGTTTATTTTTAGTTGTATAAGAAAGTACCAGAACTTCATTCACTCAAAGAGCTTTACATGTCCATCAACAATGTATGAGATCTCTGGTTGACCAAATCCCTGTCAACATTCAGTGTTATCTGTCTTTTGTTTTGATGCTTAATATGTATAAATCATATTAAGGACTATTCATCTATTCCTATTTTATTAAGAATTTTCCTTTCTGTTTTAAAAGTCTGGAATGAATGTTATAATTTATAAATTCTTTTCTAGCATTTATATAATGATCATATAGTCCCTATTCTATACTAAATTATAGTAATAGATCTCCTAAAATCAAGCCATCCCTGCACTCCTAGAATGAATTCTATTTAGGCATGACAACATTCTGGTTGTTAATAGTCTATTTAGCTGGACTCGGTGGTTCAGCCTGTAATCCCGCGCTTTGGGAGACCGAGGTTAGTGAATTGCCTGAGCCTGCGGGTTCGAGTCCCGCTTGGGCAATTTGGCGAGACCGCATCTCTACAATAAATAAAAAATAATTAGCTGGACGTGGTAGCGCGCGTCTGTAGATCCAGCAGCTTGGAGGGCTGAGGTGGCAGGATTGCCAGAGCCCAGCAGGTCGAGGCTGCAGTGGCTGGGAGCGGCCACTGCACTCCAGTCTGGGTG
This sequence comes from Carlito syrichta, assembly GCF_000164805.1. Lineage (NCBI taxonomy): Eukaryota > Metazoa > Chordata > Mammalia > Primates > Tarsiidae > Carlito > Carlito syrichta. The sequence continues at coordinate 714,261 of NW_007251427.1, read as the reverse complement.
ACAGAGTGAAATTCCAACTCAAAAACAAAAACAAACCGGGCTCGGTGGCTCAGCCTGTAATCCTGAGCTTTGGGAGGCTGAGGTGAGTGGATTGCCTGAGCCCGCGGGTTCGAGACCCTCCTGGGCAACTTGGCAAGACCTCCTCTCTACAATAAATCAAAACTTAGCCGGGCGTGGTAGCGCGCCTGTAGTTCCAGCTACTTGGAAGTCTGAGGCAGAAGGATCGCCAGAGTCCAGCACGTCGAGGCTGTGGTGGCAGGAAGCGGCCACTGCACTCCAGTCTGGGCGACAGAGACTCCAACACAAAACAAAACAAAAACAAAAAAAGTCCATTTAGATTATTATTCACTATTCATCATTAAGGCAAATCATTTTTATTTTGTGTTATTTCTTTTGGTATTAATGTTATACTGGCTTTGAAAATTTGAAATTTTTTGGAAGCTTTATAGATTCTTCTGCTCAGATCTAGTGATTTTTAGATTTGTGGTTTCTGTATGATTTTTTTCAGCTTTTTTTTGGGTTGATTTTGGCCTCACAATCTATGTTGCCTATTGCTTTTCGAGCACCATGCATACAGCCACAATATACCGAGGCAGTATAGCTAGTGGTTGAGGGCACAGGTTCTGAAACCCAGTGGAGACATATTCTAGCTCTGCTACTTGATAGCAGCATGGGGCAACTGAGGCTAGGAGAGGCAAATGACTAGGTTGGAGCATAGAGATAAAAAAGAGGCATCCAAATCCTTATCTAAAAAACAGGGAGAGTAATAGTGTCTGCCTTCTAAGGTAGTTAAGAGATGCAGTGAACTTAGCACAGAGCCTGGCCTACAATAAGTGTGGAGGAGGCATTTTAGTAAAGCTGGTTCCAACCTCTCAGTCAAGTTGAACCAGTCAAACTGTTATAGCTCTTTACCAAGTCACAAAATTGGTGTATTGGTGTCCTTTCCTTGGTGGCAGCAAGGTGTAAGGAGATGGGAAATTCTAACCCAAGTTTCCCCAGAAGTTCAGCTGGGCTGGTGATAGGAGCCATCCAGCCTGACCCACTTGGACCTGCAGAGATCAGTTATAAGGAGTGATGTGTCCTTCACCACACATTCCCTTCTGCTGCTCCTGTTTTTGCTAAAGAAGTGAAATCAATGAGTGGTTGGAGCAGGCTTGGTTCCTGGCTGTTGCTGCATTTTCTGTCTTTTTTCTCTTTTACTTGTTTTGAAGAATTCTTTCTAACTTTCATTATTTTAAAGAAGCTAGTTTTAAGGTTAAACTCTTATCTAAGTTTACCTTATCTAAGCTCTTTTTCTTTTTTTGAGTCTGAGTCTTACTCTGTTGTTCAAGCTGGAGGGCACTGGCATGCTCATGGCTGCCACAGCTCAGGTGATTCTTCCGCCTCAGCCTTCTGAGTCGCTGGAACTGTAGGCACATGCCACTACACCCAGCTAATTTTTTGATTTATTGTAGAGACAAGGTCTTGCCAAGTTGCCCAGGCTGGTCTTGAACTCCTGGGCTCAGGCAATCCTCTCGCCTCTGCCTTTCAAAGTGCTGGGATTACAGGTGTGAGTCACTGCATCCAGCTTTATCTAAGCTCTTACCCATCCTACCTCAGTGGGAGTGGAAGGCTCCCTGCCTCTCCCCTGTGGAGAGGCAAGAAGGAATAGGGGTGCTAATGGAAGATAGAGGCTGCTTCAATAGGATACGAGCCCCTTGTTCCTGCAGGTACTTGAGCAGAGGCAGGGTGGCCACTCAGTATGGATGCTGCAGCATGGGGAGAGTCTGGACTACAAGTAACTATTGGGAAGAACTTTAACGATAGACAGACCTGAGTATGAATCCCACCTCTGCAACTCTCTAGTAGTGTCATCTCTTGCAAATTACTGCTTTTCAGAGCTTCGGCTTGCCTATCTATGAAATGGCACAATAATACCTGCCTCATAGGAGGTTGTGAAGAGAAAGTGGGATAATGTGGATCAAATGCTGTTTCTTTTCACCTGGAGATCCTGTGAAATAGCGAAGATATTCCCCAGTATCTGGTAAGATAAGAATTGTTGTTTGTATCATCTGTCTCTCTTCTCAGTCTGCCTTCAGCCTTTCCACAGCACAAGTTATACTTGGGTTTAGAGGTTTCTACATTAGAGGGTGTATATTACATAGAGACTATGGTTACAAGGCCAGGGACAGATGCCAATGTGTAGAGATACTGCTGTGTACTTGGATAGTTTTTGTTATGCTTGGCCTCACTGGCTACTTTCCCCAAATTTGTAAATTAGATATGTGGGCATCATCAGCATGTCTATTTTGGCACAGCGAACTTCCTTGGACTAGAAGTATGACTGCCTTGTGACCTGTCATGGACATGGGGAAAGTCAGACTTGAGTGTTAATTCCATTATGCTGGTGGGGAGGGAGATTATAGTTGAATGTCAGTGCAAACCATTACATTTTTGGGTGTTCAGCTAACAATTTACGATGCAGAAATTTCCAAGAGAGGAAAGATTTGGAGTTTAAAGTATAAGCCTGTCTTGAGGTTTGATGGTTAAACATTATATTCTAGAACTACAAGATGTAATCATAAAAAAATTTGGGAAAATTTCCCTATAATGGCAGATGGAGATTAAAATGCATTTGGGGAAATTTCCAACATACATGAACATGATGGTTGAAAGCAAGTCCTCAATCAACTAACCTGTGGGAACCGAGCTCTGCCCTCACATCTCCAACTAAGAGGGGTGTTCACAAAGTTGCCTCTGGGGTCTTTGGGTGATTAGATTGTAAGAGGAGGAGAAAGAGCAGCAGGTTAGTGAGATAAAGCAATTCTGGAATAGGAAGGTAGTTTTGGTTTGGAGTTTCAGATTATAAAACATGCCAGCACCAGCAAAGATCTAATCAGTGTTAATATGGACACAGGATAATACCCATTCTGCAGTGAGGGTAAACTGAGGCTTGAAAACACAAAGATTTCTAGAGGCTACCTAAGGAGTCAGTTGCACTCAAGACAATAATGCACATCTCTTTCTTCCTAGTCTTCCACATAGATCCATCTGGGAACCCGCCACCCTGTGTTGTTTAGGCTGCACTGGCATGAGTGCTACCAGGATTACAGATTCACCTTAATTTGCAGAGTGGAGGAGCAAAAGCTTCAAATCCTAGCCAAAGGGTGTATCTCATGAACTGCATGTGAGGGAGGTCACGTACCCTGATGCCTGCAGTTGGCCTTCCCAGGAGGCTGACGGCATAAATGACTCAAGGTGCTTCGTCCTCTCTCAATGCAGAATCAATTCAAAGACAGCTTGGGAGAGGAGTGTCCCTGGGATGGTGGACGGGCCCATTGCGACTTATCAACCATGGGATCCTCAGTAAGCTGAGACTGAGGAATGGGGTGGTGGCATGCTTTGTACAGTTTGGTGCAGCCTCTCTCTCTCCCGCCTCCTCTCGTGCCTTCCCCCCCATACCTTCCCTCATGCCTCTCCTAAATTTTCATCCGTCCTACCTGAAAGCAGCAAATGCACAGTATGAATGGATTTCCAGTGGACACTGGTCAAGGGGCTGAGTTTTGCCCCTGGAGTAATGTGGGGCAGGACAGAGGCATCATGAAGAGCTGAAGAGCAGAATCTAGATCACAGGTGTGTGAGGTGGGGGGTCTCAGCCCACATCCTGGAAAGGCTTGAACAGCTCCTATTTCTGTCTCCCAGGCTGCATTCAATACCCGCAGTTTACAGTGGAACAAACTGAGCTCGGTTCTTTCCCAATCTGGAGCTTTAAATCCTGACAGCAACACTCTAGCCTGCTTCTCCTGAAGTCCTTCATGCCTGGAGAGAGAACTGGTCTTCTGTTGGGGGCCAAGTGGTGCTTGTGGAAACAGAAGCTGTAAAGGCAGGAACAAAGCAGGCAGGAAGCTTGCTATGATCAAGGTCACTCAACCCCACAATCGATGTGGGTTTTGGAGGCTGCTTTCTGGACCTCTTTGTTACTGGCTGGCCAAAGGCCAGACTACTCCCTACACAGCCCTTGGCTCCTCTCCATCACCTTGTGCCCTGGGCCCTGGGGGACAGACAGCTTCCCATCCCAGCATCTTCACTGGCATTAAAAGCATGCATATTGGCACTAACAACAAAAGCACTAGAGAAAAAGGAGCTCTTTTCGCTAGAGCATTTATTATAAGGGGCCAATGGTTCCCGGAGTAAAAAAACACTGACTTCCAAATTCTGCTCTGGAAACCAAACCTAATTTAGGGAAGTACGATGTGCTGAAGAAAGATTGCCTCTTAATTTTAGATTCATGCGGAATGCAGGCGGGAAGGCAGAATCCCTTAACATAACACAGGCTTTTTGGTGGTGTAACAGAATAATAAATCCTTGAGGAATTCCCCAAGCAAGGTAAAGTAGAATAATATACATTTCTTAATATTGCAGAAGTTTCCTTAATCTTATTGTTTAAACTTTTCAATAAACTGTAATGGTTATTAGTAGTTTTTCATTTCCAACTGTCAGATAATTCCTTTTGCTAAGTTGGGATAAACAGGGTCCCCTAGTGCCTCTGGTTTCAGTTTCGTGTGATATATATCTGACCAGACACTTGATGTAATAGAGAAGTATTGTGTTTTCCACTGTGTTGAACTTAGAGGTTCAAACGTGTTAATGCAATTGAATTGATTGTAATATTTTATAAAAGTTTCTCCAACAGAAATATTGTTGGCGATTTGAGTTGTCGGGGTTATGAGAGGACTTCCAGACACTTGCTGGCAGCTTCTGGCCAAGTGTGTGCCCCCAGCGGCAGGTAAGGGGGCATGGTGTTGAGGAGTTCATTACCCCCTATTTTCCAGGGGAGAGATTACTCTGAAGAAAGTACAGCTAGGTTTTTCCCAGAATGATCTGCAGAAGAGACAAAAGGCATTTGTACTTTGTATTTTGCATTTTTTCCACAGGGAACAGGCATGGCAGGTTCTACATAGGACAGACATCCTTTGCCAAGCACCCCACATTTTGAAGTAGAAATGGGGATTGAACTGAAGAATTTCAAGCTTCTTTTGCAGGAAAGGGGTGGGAGATGGCAACGTTAATCACCACTGAGAGAGAACTTTTTCTTTATCAAATGCCCTAGAACTACTGTTATTCTGCGCAGTGTCCCCGCGGGGAAAAATCCCATCTTAAATGATCAGCACAAGTGATGAAGAAATTCATTTTTACCCTCTCCCTGACTCTTTTTTAATTGATTTTTTTTCCCTCTTGGAAATGGCAAATAATTTAACATTGTTACAAAATCCCTTCTGCTCAATAGCAGAGGGGGGAAATTAACAATCACAATAAGGAAAAGAGTAAAATCCCACTTGGCTAATGAGGTATATAACTGAGCCATTAGTTCTGCTTGAAGCCCCTGTCAGCCCCAGATTAAGTTGATGGCCGTTCCTGGTGTTTTCAGATTCCTTTGGTAGCATACTCTGCATACGCGTTTACCACCTGCAGCGTGGCTCCGACATGCTGGTCTTTCAGAATTAAAAGAAAAAAATTGGTCTGGGATGTTTTCTGCTTTCTGTGCAGGTGCTGAGCTGATGGAGAGGATGCTTAGGACAGAAGCCTGTTGGTTTTCTGATGCTGAATTCCAGCTTCCTAGCCTTCTAATATTTAGCGAGAGGAGTAGTCTGAATGTAATTTTCAGAAAAGACTAGATTGAATGGAGCAATCAGTGGAGAAGGATTCTGAACTCACCTTTTGTGATTTTTTTCTTTCCTCTTCTTGAAATGATGCTCCAAGCTGGCCAGGACCCATGGGGGCTAGAGGCACAGAAGCGAGTGTGTCTTCCATAGGGTTGTCCTTGAGCTAAGCCTCTTTACTGTGTTAGGATTTAGAACGGCTCTTATGCCTATGAATGAAATCTGCACTGTCCTGTATGGTAACCACTAGCCCCATGTGGCTATTTAAATTTAAGGTAATTAAATAAAATTTAAATTTAAATTTAATTCCTCAGTTGCACTAGCTTCCATGTAGGTGCTCAGTAGCCACGTCTGGCTAATGGCTAGTGATTTGGATAGCACAGACATGGAACACTGCCATCATCACAGAAAGTTCTACTGGGCAGTGTCTGCATGAGGCCCTGGGTCTGGGTACCCAAGCTGGAAAGCTTGAATATGTGTGTACTTGGGGCACAAAACCGGAAAGCATATACAATTCTGTTGTTTAGGCAGTAAGACTTATTGTTTAATGGCAGAGGGCGGAAGGAGCCTGTATACAGCCCATGGAGGAAAGTCAAATGATCCTGGGTCTCCCTGAGCCAGGCTGCTGGCATCCACAGGCTGAGGATAAAGTAGGACTCTACTATGTGACTCTGCCAGGTGATCCTACTGATGTGATCCAGTTCATCCCAGATGACACTGAGGATTTAGCAGTAGAACACAGCCTAACCCTTGTTTTCATGGAGTCTAGACTCTGAAGGGTAGGCCAACAGTAAGCAAAGCGTTACACTCTTGACCAGTCATGGTGGCTCATACCTGTGATCCCAGCACTTTGGGAGGCTGAGGCAGGAGCATTGCTTGAGTCCAGGAGTTTGAAACAAGTCTGGGCAACATAGTAAGACCTCGTCTCTACAAAAATAATTTTTTAAAAATAGCCCTGCATGGTAGCTGTAATTCTAGCTACTCCAGAGGCTGAGGCAGAAGGATTGCCTGAACCTAGGAGGTCAAAGCTGTGGTGAGCCATGATTGTGCCATTGCACTCCAGCCTGAGTGACAGAGTGAGACCCTGACTCAAAAAAAAAAAAAAAA
>NW_007251427.1:677578-707256 GCF_000164805.1 Carlito syrichta | reverse complement strand
CTTGAACCCGCGGGCTCAGGCAATCCACTCACCTCAGCCTCCCAAAGCGCGGGATTACAGGCTGAGCCACCGAGCCCGGCTTAGTTGTGTTTTTCATTTTATGATGCTTTGACATTTTGGGGGCTTTGCTAATCCTGGAAAGATTGCCCCCTCCAGGGTTAGCTAGTTCCTAGAGATGGTAAACCACCTGCCTGAAGCACCTTTCATATGCAGACCAACCAGTCCAAATCTCACATCCCTGACAACCTCCTTTATCTAACTCTCACAGGCCAATATTTCCCTTGCCCTAAATCCCCCTAAGGCTAGGATCTGGTTAACTAGAGACCACCCCATAGCCCAGAGCCTATCAAAATTATTCAAGTTATTCAGCTCTAAATTTGCTCAAACTTACATGTCCTGCATGGCCTATTTCTTCCGTGGAAACCACAGTGAAGGCTCTGGATTCTGTTTTCCCCTGACTCATTCTGCCTACGGACTGAACCTGGTGCCTCACTATCTGGCTCTGTGTGGTGTGGTGTGCCTCCTTTCTCAGGAACTGTAAGTAATAAACTCTTCTTTCAAAGCAGTTGTCTCCATGTCTGTTATCTTGTTGTATCTGATTAAAACAAAATCCTGGGTATATTTTAAAACAAATATTTGATTACAATTCTGGGAGGTGCTACAAGAGAGACACTCAAGGTGTTGGGGGAGTGTATATCTGAGGGATATGATCTAAACTGGGGAGGGAGGGTAGTCTGGGAAGAGCTCCCCTAAAGTTCAGTCTTTAGGTTGAGATCTAAAGACTGACTAGGGTTTAGCAAGAATATGGGGTGGGGGACACAGAATGTTTCCAGCAGAGGGAATGAAATATGCCATGGCCTGGAGGCAGGATGGAGGATGGTATATTCCAAGAATTGAAGGGCACCACTCATCCCAAGGAACTGGCAAGGAAATGCTAGGCAAAGGTATTAGCTGGGATTGAATCCATTGCACACAGAGGCCAAGCATGAAGTCAAGGTAACACCCTCCAGAATTCTTCCCACTCAAGGCTTCAGTGGGTCTGCACTATGACCCTATGGTCCTTCAGGTGAGGCCCCAGGTTTCTCATCCTCTCCCAGAGTGGGAGCCGTGAGCCTTCTCTGGAGATGGTGTCAGTTTGTCTTCCAGCTTCCAAGAAGGTGTCCATGTAGGGTGTGACAGACTGTAATTTTCAAAGATGGCCACACTACTATATATCTGATTCTTTCTCTTCTTGCAATGTGAAATTGACTCACCCCCTGAACTTAGGAGAATCTCTGTTACTGCTCTGATCGAGAATATGGAGGAAGTGAGGCTGTGTGACTTCGGAGGTTAGAGAATAAAAGGTGCTAAGTGGCTTCCATTTCCCCTCTTCTCCTCTCTCCTCTCCTCTCTCTCTCTCTCTCTCTCTCTCTCTCTCTCTCTCTCTCTCTCTCTCTCTCTCTTCTCCATGCCCCTTGGGAGCTCTGGGCTATCACAGAAATCTGATGACCTTGAAACTAACATGCTGGAGAGATCATGTGAAAAGAGAGAGATGCCGGAGGATCTGTGACCTGTCCAGCCTCTAGCTGAGGGCCCAGAGACCATTCCTGATGTGCCCTGTCCAAATTCCCATGAGCATAATAAATGAATACTTTAGGCCATTAAGTTTTGAGATCTTTTGTTATACAACCATCGTAAGTGGAACAGTGAGTCTGGTGGGATCCTTGGAGGTTAGAAAAAGTACCAGTTTTTCATCTTGGGTGGCCTAGAGCATCCCTGGCATGTGTTGGAATCAGCAGGGTGCTTTTTCAAATGCAGTCAGACCTTGTGATTTTTAGAATTTGGAATTTGGTTTAGTTTCTAATCAGGCTTGGGCTAGAACTCCCCAGAGCACCTTCCATCAAGAAGGTGTTTTTGAAAGCAAATAGAAATCGCAACTCGAGTGAAGAGGAGTGCTTTTGCTACCTAAGAGGACAACTGATTTTGAAGAGACCCAGCCAAGTATGCATCACTATTTACACATAAACGATTGATATGCTTACCACAAATCCTTGTCTATTCACCAAAGCAAGCCCCTAAGGACCTAGTTATGGAAACTACAACTAGGTTTGTTAGACTTGGAGCCTGGCTAACATCAATCTCGTCACTTGTACTTAAAAAAGCAGTAATTGATGAGCATTTCCCAATGGTTCCTAAAATCCAATTTTTACTTTTTGAGATTAGACAAGTCCCTGTGCTGGTCTTGTGTGGAGAATCATTTCTAATATTTATTGAGAACTTCAAATGTCCCAGGCAGGCACTGTGCTAGGTGTTTTCACCTGGAATATTCTCATTTAATCTTTTAGGAAGGTTCTATAATTACCTTTGTTTTGCAGATGAGGAGATCATGGGTCAGAAAAGTAGATGGCTTGTCCAAGGTCACCCAGCAGTCTGACTTCAGGGCCTGAGTAGGTGACCTTGCTGATTTGGCCTCTCCAAGGGAACCAATCTTTCAAACCATCTGGTGGGGGGCAGCTGACACAGCACCCAGGAGTTTCTGAGCTGCCCAGCCTTGAAGATGCTCTACACATGTGCACGGGTAAGAGGTCTCCTTGAGGTGCCAGAGCAGTGGGCTGTGCAACCTTGGGCAAGTCATGTTCATCTCTGGGGATGGCTGGGCTTGACGATCTCTAAGCTCCCTTTCCCAGTCTTGTCACAAAGAGACTCTCTGAGCCCACGGTAGCAAATATTCTCATAGGTTGCAGCTCCTGTTTGCAAAGCACGCTACAGATGCCTTAATTAATTATTCAGGCTGACATCTCCAGCTCCAAAATCAGAGGATTGAGAAAAGATCATAGGAATATAATCAGTATGAACTTGGCTGATAATGGGTGGTCCCAGGGTGGTGGGAAGAGAAGAAAACCCTCCAAATTGGTCTTCTCTTACACTTTGGCCCTAGTTCCGCCGGCGGCCAAGATAAAACTGTCCTTCTTCAATAATTAATGAGCAGGATCCTGCGCCCCTGGTCCGGGCCCCCCAAGGAGGCCCCTCACGGTGGCTGCGTTTCAGGAAGCTCTCCTGCATGTGCACACCCACGTGCGCCAGCCTGGTCGGGGGCGCGAACACTGAGTCACAGAGGCTGACCCAGCAAAGTGCTGGGAGTGTGACCGGAATGAAGGGTTGCTCTGTCTGTCTCCGAGGTGGCGTGGCAGATCAAATCACAGCGGATCAGGCGCCGAGATGTTGCCTTGCTCTGAGTGACAGAAGTTAATAATTAGTGACAATGATTGACAGATACACTCCATCTGCTGCTCCGACGCCTAGGAGCAGTTATTCCACAACTGTCTGCGGGCACAATGAACTCCCCCGGGAGCGCGGGCTGGCCCGTGATTGACAGCTGCCTCCAAGAGAGACAGGCCACTGACGGGAAAGTCGCTGTCAGCAGAAGCGCTCCGGTCCCCCCGTGTTCCCGAGGAGGCTCACTTGCTGTATACATTTATTCTGTTTCATTTATCATGTCAGCCGTGCCTTTAAATAGATTACTAGCTTGCCTGTTTTTTTAACTGGAGAGTTTTCTATCGGTAAATTAGAAATATCCACGTATGTCGGACTACTTCCTGGGACGCAAGTCTTCCTCTTGTTTGCTCTCTGGATAGATCCAGGAGAGGAGGCATGTGCCCGCTTGGGTTGCAGGTTTAACTGATCTTTCCATTAAAATCAAAACGGAATCGTTAACCAGAAGCCCTGTAAAATGGGGCTGAGCATTACTTGGTAAACTTGGGCTCCAAAGTCGAAACCAAACTATGAAAGCTCCCTACTTTTTTCCCTAAGAAATAAAAATGTCTCTGAGTGTGCCTTTAGATGATATAACCTGTAATGATGGCGCCTTAAGTGATATTTTCGTTTTTTAGACAATGGGAAGGCTTCCTTGACAATTCAGAACCCAACCTTTCTCGAGATGAACTGTTTATTCTCTTTTGGGTTCATGGTCAAAATCTGGTAGTAACTAGCCGGATACTTTTAAGTGTGGGTTACGGTTCTATCTAGATCAAAGTCCCTGCCCCTGCTTCTTCTCTGAATATTTTTATCCTAAATTAAAACAGCTTCAAACCAGCCCACATGTAACTGGAGGGCTCTGACACCTTCTAGCTCCATTATAAATAGGAAAACAGAAATATATATATTTCTACTAGAGGAATTGTCGTCACCTAATTGTTTCTGCTTATAACTTGTTTGGCTTTCTGGAAAAATGGATTTAATTTTGCTTCATTTAGGATCCCACAGACATGCTTTCCAGCCATCACTTACTCCTCCCTCTCCTTTTGTCCCCTGATGCTTCAGCATAATTTAAAGGACTGTCCATCGCTGTTATGAATAAAAGCCTACTTAAATCCTGCTATTTAAAATACAATGAACCCTGTTTATATTGATCTCATTCAGAATGTTTTCCCGCATATGATGTCCATCTTTTAAAGTATGGGTCATGTTTCCTCTTAAGATGCTTTCTTATCTTATTCCCCTAAAATGATATAAACTGTTTCAGTATTCTTGATAATTAGGTATGCGGGTAAAGAAAAGACATCCTGTTCTTTTTCAAGTTTTTAAATGATCAGGATACCAGAAAATGAAGTCATAGAGACTACAGATGTTTGCTTTTCACCCAGAGACCTGCTTTCTTTCTTGTTTCTATAAAAAGGAAAGTTATAAGGACATGAGATATTCGAGGCACCTTAGCCTCCCCTCGGGTGGGTGAACCAGCCTCCAGCCTCCAGCCTCCAGCCTCCAGTCTCAGTGTTACTCTAGAACATCATAATTGTTCCGCTCACCCCACCCTGTTGTGTTAACTGCGCACCTCTGAGTCCTGCAATTAACAGGAGTGCATGAAATGCATTTGCAATTTTGTGTGGCTGGTGTGGTTCATGACTTTTTTAGAGAGACTTTGAAGAAGGTTTGTGGATGGAGTTTATTTATTTATTTTTGGTTCATCAGTTGGAAGGTCATCACCCTCCATTTTTCTACTTAAAACTTGTCCTGGTTAGGGACACAGTGACCTAAGTAGCCAGGCACTGTGCCAGTCTCACCAACACAGTGGAGAGCAGAGAGACTCCCCAGTCATTTACCATCTATGGAGAGACAGGGCCAGCAAACATGACTTATGCCATTTTATGACTTATGCTGTCATGAGAGAACTGGGGCTGAGGAGGCCTGTGGGAGAGGCACTCCCCTGCTCTTATGTGGTCCGGTAAGCTTTCCACGAGGAAACCTGATGAAGGGGACCTCGGTGCAGGAAAGAGCAAGGATGTTTCGAGCAACAAGAATGGCTGGTGGGAAGGACTGGTTCAGGGTGGCTACGGCGTGAGGCTGGAGAAGGAAGCGGAAATCTCGTCACTCAGGCCTTATCTGTCATATTGAGGAGTCTGGGCTTAATCTTGAGGACCTGTACTTTAGGAAAATCACTCTGGCTGCATTGTGGAGAATGGTTTAGAGTGGGTGTGAGATGGGAGACAGTGTGGTTAGGAGGCTGTTGTGGGAATGACCTCAGACTAGGCTAAGAGAGCAAAGAATAGAAAGGAGAGCCAGAGGCCTCAGTAATTGTGATGAAGTGAGGTACTACTGCTCTCTGACTTTAGTAATGGGGTGCATGCGGGGGCTATTCTTTGAGATGAGGGACATATGGGGAGGAGCAAGTTGGGGTGGGAGAAAGATGAGTTAAATTTTGGACACGTTGAGTTTGAAATGCCTGCAGTCCTGGCCAGCTTCATTGGTGTTTGACTTGGGTGGTCCCCCTGTGCTCAGAAAGGCTCTGTGTCTGGTTGAATATTCTGCTGTCACCATCTTGAAATTCTTGGTACTTTTTGGATCGGGGCCTTGAATTTTCATTTTGCACTAGTCCTGTATGTACTATTTAGAGATGCCGAGCAAAATACCCACGTGAAAATCCAGCAGAGCAGAGTTCATCCAGGTGGAAAAGTCAGATAAGCAGCTTGAGATCTGGCTTTAGAGGTCAGGGCTGGAAAAAGAGGTCTGAGATGCTGCAGTGGAGAGAGAGATACTTAAAACCCTGGAGAGGACAGGCTCTCTGAGGGAGAGCATGAGGAATGAAAAGAGAGTCAAGGATAGGACCCCTGAGACACGCAGCATTTTAAGAACAGCTTCTAGGAAAGTGGATTCTTCAAATGCAAAGACCCAGTTACCTGTTGCCGTGTTTTGCCTTTTGAGATGAAGCACTGAAGGTTAGCCACTGTCTTAGGCCTGAGGAGTATCTGGCTTGGTCTCAGGTTATCATCTAAATGGCAAATCCAATCAGCAAATTAAAAAAAAATCTTATGAGAAACTATCTACAGCGATTACTATTGACATGTGCCACACTCTCCAGATTTCAAAGCGTCTTTATTCAACAGCTATTTATTAACCACCTACCATGTGCTGAACACTGTGCTGGGTGTTAGAGATGTATCAGTGAACAAAAGGAACACAAATCACTACTCTCATGGAGCTTATATTCTAGTGAAGAGAATAAACAATAAACACACTCAACTGGTAAATGATTATGTAGGTGAGAGCTGCTTTGGAAAAAAAAATCTCAATTTTTCTTTGTTAAGATAAAAAGGCAAATGTTTTGCCTCATATAACATGAAGCATCAGGTATGGGCAATGGGGCTCCATTGTTGTCCTCAGGTTGGCTTCCTTCTCTGCTTTCTCTATGCTGATTTTGTTACCAGGCGGATTATACCCTCGTGGATGATCAGAGATGCTGAGCAAAACACCCAGGTGCAAATTGGTCAGAGATGCTGAGCAAAACACTCAGAGTGAGTGTCTGTTCCCACCTTGCTGCAGAAAGCCCTGAGAGACATTCTGAGTGAACTGGCTTGGGTCCTTTGCCCTCCTCTGAGCCAGTCCTCTCCTCTTTGCAGTGGTCTAGTGGGGAAGCTGTCATTGTCTTCTCACAGGATGAAAAAATTGAGGCCAAGAGAGGCAAGTGATCTTCCCAGGACAGTTTAGAAAGTGCCACTTAGAAAGTGACAGACCTGGGAGCTAGGCCCAGGATCTCTGTCCCTAAGCTTGTGTTGTGTTCACAAAAGGTTCCAGGGCAGAGTATAAATACATTTAATGACATTATTTCTCCCCAAACCTACTCTAAGGCTTAAAGGTGACAAATTTAAATAACTGTGAAAGACTTAATTAAGGTCATGATTAGGCAACCGGATGAATGTGCAGATAATTGCTTAGGAATTTGGTGCAATCCTTAAAGTATAGGGATTTAGGCCTTTTTTTTAGTTGGAGTTTCACTGTGTTGCCCAGACTGGAGTGCAGGGGCACGCTCCTGGCCACCGCAGCCTCGACCTGCTGGGATCCGGCGATCCTTCTGCCTCAGCCTTCCAAGTAGCTGGAACTACAGGTGCACACTACCACACCCAGTTAATTTTTTAATTTATTGTAGAGATGAGGTCTCGCCAAGTTGCCCAGGTGGGTCTCAAACCCGCAGGCTCAGGCAATTCACTCACCTCGGCCTCCCAAAGTGTGGGATTACAGGCCGACCCCCCGAACCCGAAGGGATTTAGGCATTTAAAGGTCCTGCAGTCCAATCCTTACATCTGATTGGCAAGGAAGCAGATGTCCAGAGAACAAAAGGAACTGGCAGGGTAACTCAGCAGGCAGAAAAAGGGTGGCACTGGAAGGGAGGTTAGGACTAAGTTAATCGGGACTAGCATAAGTGACTCGATCGAATCTCTCTGTAGTGTGTCTGAGTCATTCAGTAGCCATGTAGGTTGTCTAGGTTTGGCTAAGTCCACCAACTGGCTCAGCACTAGGTTATATGATGAGTATTCACAGCCTCTTAACAACTTTATCATTTCCTAATTTAACTCCCCCACTAGTTTTCCTTAGTAATAGTAATAATAAAAAAATAATAATATCACACTCTTGTTGAGTACTTACTATATGCTAGATGCTGTGCCAAGAGCTTTACTGGCATCATCATATTTAATTGCACTAGCAATCCCAAGAGATAGGGACTGTTTCTAATCCCTGTTTTATAAATGAGACAACGGAGCCTTAGAGGACAGTGAGTGATGGAGAGCCCAGGTGTAAATCCAAGTCTATTTGATTCTCCAGTCCAGGTTTTTAACCACTGGCAGAGCAAGAGTTCTTTTTCTTTTTAAAAAAGACCCATAGCTGGCTGTGGTGGCTCACACCTGTAGTCCCAGCACTTTGGAAGACAGAGGCAAGAGGACTGCCTCAGTCCAGGGATTTGAGACCAGCCTGGGCAACTTGGTGAGATCTCATCTCTACAATAAATCAGAAAAATTAGCTGGGTGTGGTGGTGAACACCTCTGGTTTCAACTACTTGGAAGGCTGAAGTGGAAGGATCACCTGAGCCTGGTAGGTCGAGGCTGCGGAGGCCATAAGTGTGCCACTGCATTCCAGCTTGGAAGTCAGAGTGAGACTCTGACTCAAAAAAAAGGAACCATAAAATCTAGGAATGGAAAGTAAGTACAGCTTTCACTTTCCCAAACACTACCAGCATCTACCAGCACTTTTCTTCCTTTTTGAGGTGCTGGCAGCCCCTGCTGGGGATAAAAACCATTAGATAAGTAGCAAAGTGCACTTAACGTGACTGAGGCTTAGAGCTGAAGACCTTGCTTAAGGTGCTTGACTGGTTCACAGGGACTTTGAGGATGAATGAAGCCATCAAGCTCTGGGACAGAGGCCCTCACTGTCCTCTGCATGGAGATGTAAGTGTCTATTTGGAGGGATTTATACATTTCTGTCAAGTGCATGGTCTTATGTGGGCTTTCTCCAGGTGTCACTGTCATCAACAGTACCAAAAGAATTATGAATCAAAATAAGCACAACAGCTACCACTTATTGAGTGCACATGTGCCAGGACTGGTTATGAGTTTTATAGAATTACCTCCTTTAATCCTCAGAAGAGCCTGTGGGAGAACAGAGGTAGGTAGAGCCTGTGAAATAAATATAGTTAGAATCCCCGATTGATATAAAATATGCTTGAATCTTGCTGAGAGAGATTAAAGGACTTGCCCAGGGTTATAGTTCCTAAGTGGCAGAGCTAAGATTTGAACACAGGTCAGCCAGGTCTAAAGGTTGCCATCTAGTCACTAAGCCGTAAGACCTGTCATAGAGCTCAGAGGCACTTTGGTTGTCACTGAGGCTGATGGCAGATTAGGGGCAGGAACCTGTTCAAGGTTTTGAAGCAAGTCACTGGCAGATCTAGGACAAGAATCCAAATGTCCCGACTCCTAGCCTAGCAACCTTTCTAACACACTATAGAGCTCTTGAACAGCTTATTCTGCAGTAATTCCTAAAACTGTCCTAGAAGAAAAAGTGATGAAAGTTTTTTTCCCCTAAAACACTTCCCCAACTCAATATGCAATTAGCCATTATGACTTGGAGAGTTTGGTTTCAGCCCTGCCCACTGTTCTGCATTTTTCAGCTGCTGTCGATGACCTCATCTTCGTCTTCATCAGTTCATCTTGTTGAGGGACGGTAGTGTGCTCCGCCAATGACTCTTCTACCCCTAGCCCATCATGCCATTCCCAACAGTGAGCATCTCTGGGGCTCCAGAGACTAAGCCTGGAAGTATGATTATAACGTAGGTCACCACTTCTGCACGGGTTTATCACCGTGAATGTGCACACCGATAAGAGGAGCCAACGTTTACTGGAGGGTTTACTACATGCCTGACTTTCTGTATAACTTGTCCCATTTAATCTTTACAACCACCCTTTGGAGGAAGTATTGCTACCAATCCTATTCTATAGAGAAGTAAGGTAAGGTCCAGAGAGGTGGTGAGATTTGCGCAAGGACGTGGCCAGGAAGTGGCAGGGTGAGAACTTGAGCCGCTAGGGCTTGTGTGACTCAAGATTCTGAACTTTGTCCCATGCTTGTTGACTGCATCTTTTGGAAAGTTATCCCAACTTGTAGGGGAAACCCAAAAGAGGCATTTTCCCTGCATGTGGCTCATGTGGTTTTTTGGGCATAGTGGCCAAGTCATCCCCACACCTGAACAAGAGCAAGCAGTTGTACCCAAGAATTGTCCACCTTAGGCCCGAAGATTATCTAATTGAACTGTCAAGTTCATGCTACAGTACCTTAGTTAAGTGACCTTCGTCTTCTGCTAGAACATTCAGCAGGTATTTTAAGTCCCTTATATCTATGGGTACTGCACTAGTTACTAGGGATGCCACGGTGACAAGACATTTGCTTCCTGCCTTCCCTCAGCTCAGAATCTAATGTGGAAGACAGACAATGTAAGAAATAAGTAGTAAAGCGGAGTGGTACAACAATGGGGAGGATACAGTGTACTCTGGGACATACATCGGGGCATCACACCTAGCCAGGGGGTGCCATCAGGGAAGGATGAAGCTGATTCCTAAAGGAAGAATAGGTGTGTTTTAGGCAAAGAAGGGTTAGAAGAGTGTTACAGGCAAAACCTGAGGTGAGGAGAGAGATGATGGAGAGCTCCTTTCAAGACAGCCATTTGATTGACCTTCTATGGACACTACCGAGGGAGGGAGGGGGCATGTAGCATCACAAAGGGTACCTGACCTTAAACCGGGGGAAGTGAAGGCCAGTTGGAGATCCAAATTTCACCTGCGCGACGGCTGCTTGTGTAACTAATCCTGACTTGTATCCTACATATCTATAATAATAAAAGAAGAAGCTGGACTCAGTGGCTCAGCCTGTAATCCCGCATCTTAGGAGGCTGAGGCGAGTGGATTGCCTGAGCCCGCGGGTTCGAGACCCGCCTGGACAACTTGGTGAGACCTCATCTCATCTCTACAATAAATTAAAAATTAACCGGGCATGGTAGCATGCGCCTGTAATTCCAGTTACTCGGAAGGCTGAGGTGGAAGGATTGCCGGAGCCCAGGAGGTTGAGGCTGTGGTGGCTGGGAGCAGCCACTGCACTCTAGTCTGGGTGACAGAGTGAGACTCTAACTCAAAAAAAAAAAGGAGACAGTCCGTTCCATCTTTGGTGTATCTTTGCATATGCCTGACTTGTCTAAGATTACACACCTAGAAAATAAGACTGTCTGCTTCCATAGATGATGCTCTTAACCTCCACTCTGTTTTTTTCTTCCTCTGGATGTGTTACCTGGAACTACTGCCACTGTCTTGGCACCATGAGGAAAGCCAGTTTGAGGGCAGAGCTAAGTCCTTGAGGATGCAGAGTGGAGAGATATAAAAGCCTGAGATCTTGATGATATTGTGCAACTTATACATCAGCCAGCCCTGGGGTCAAGCTCACCTCTGCCACTCTTTTTATTCATTTTTGAGTCAGTGCCTCATTGACACCCAGGCCGAAATGGAGTTGCATGATCATGGCTCACTGTAGCCTCAAACTCCTGGGTTCAAGCGATCTTCCCACCTCAGCTTTCCAAATGGCTGGGACTACAGGCATGCACCGCCATGCTTGTTTAATTTTTCAAAATTTTTTTGTAGAAATGAGGTCTTGCTGTGTTGCCTAGGCTGGTCTTGAACTCCTGGGCTTAAGCAATCCTTCCACCTCAGCCCCTCAAAGTGCTGGGATTACAGGTGTGAGCCACTGCACCTGGCCCCTCTGCTACTCTTAAGCGAAATAGTGTCGTATTTGAGGATCCTTCCTCTGCCACATATTGATGTGACTTTGGGCAAGGTAAACTCTTTGAGTTTCAGCTTCCTCATCTATAAAGTAGAAATAATAAAAGTTGATAATAGTTGTATTTTTGCAGTGAGGGAGGTTATGAGGATTATAATGTGTCGATGCATGTTAAGTGCTTACAATAATGCCTGGTCTTGGGAAGTGTCGACAGATGGAAGCTATTAGTATTGCCAACACACATCCCCTTAGTCGGCTTACACTCCCAGCCCTTCCGAAGCTCTCAATTAATAATGGAGAGACTCGGCTCGTCACACTGCAGGTCGATCGGTGCTGAGATAGAGCCCGGAGCGGGGAGTAGTCAGCTTTTGCAGCAGGGAGCAGGTGAAGGTTCTACACATGCGATGACTTTGAGCAAGGGCTCAGAACAGGAGTAGAAGTTTCAGGGTAAAGAGGAGGAAGAGCATTTCTGGCAGCAAGAGCAGTCAATGATGTGTCTTATGTCCTTTGTGAAGGGTGGGTAGCTGGTGTGCTTAGAACTTCAGGGGTGAGTACATGTGTGTGGGATGCTGGGGAGGCTGGCGCTAGGTGGGGAGGGCCTTGCATGCCAAGCTAAGGAGCTTGCTGAAAGTCCCAGTGGTGTTCCTTGAGACCATAGTCCCGAGGGATGCTCCCGAAAACAAAGGTCCGATGGCAGCCAAATCAGCTGTGGAAGCGCTGTGCAGATATTCCTGTCCTGGCAAGGGCTTGTGAACATTAGCACAGTAAAGGTTCTGCCAAGTCCTAGAGGAATGAAACCTGCTTGACTTGGCCTAACCCAGTGTTTCACAAACATATTCAACCACAAGGACCCTTTATCTGCCTAACATCTATTCCTGCAGGCTACATTTTGGGGGATGCAGTTACAGGCACTGGGGAGTCGTCAGAAGGTTGAAGCAACAATGATTCCTTCTAATTGTTCAAATAATAAAGGGACAAATAAAATCACAAGTAAGCTGTTTTAGGGCTCTGGCTTGCTCAGAGGCTATTTTATTCAAAATGAGTGACTTCTTTTGCTATGGCCCTCTCTGAAAGTCTTCTGTCTTTCAAGTATCTATCCCAAGCAGAGAAACTTCCTGCCACATACTGTAGTTTTTTTTCTGACCTTTTTGCTCTGGCTCTTTAAAGCTGAAGGTTAGATAATTCAGACTCAGCATTAGATTGACACTTGAAAGTGACAATGGGGCTTTTCGGGGGGTTAAAGGTTATAGTCACTGGAGCTGCAGTAGGACTTGAAAAATTTTTGGAAGTCTTTTCCTTTCATTCCTTCCTCTTCCTTTCCTTTTCTTTCTCTCTCTTCTTCTCTTTCTCTCTTAACAGAAGGGCCAGTTGAAAATGATGGTTTTCAACCTAGCAGATCCTGCTGGAGGTAGCACCTGTGATAAGCACGCCCCTGTGGAAGATTTTGGCAAAGACTGATTTCTCAATCACCTGGAAGGGGGGTGGTGGAGGCGGTTAGAGCTTATTAGAAATACAGATGTCAAGGCATCTGCTTCTTGGGTGACTTGCATGCACAGCAAAGTCTGAAAACTACAAGTCTAGATACCGTCAGCTCTACCCACCTACTCACCGGTCCTCTGTAGGTAGGAACACCTCCTCCCTCTCCCTTCAGTGGTGTCTATCCCTGCCCTGCCTCACCACAGGGTGCTGCCCTAGCGTTCAGATCAGGCCCTTTCCCAACCTGCGCAGATCTGGCCCAGCCCCCTGGTCTCCACTGCCTTCCCTGCTCTTGTTCCCCTGCTGTAGCCAGGGTTCTTGGTGCTAGGGTGGTGAGAAATGTGACCCAGGTGCAGGAGAGGGGACTTGTGGGTGGCAGGGTGGTGGTAGTGGGCATTCTCAGGGACTAATAACTTCAGTGCTGGTCCAGGCCCATAGTGATAGGACTGGTCTCCACTTTATGGTTATCTGACTTCCATATGGTCCTTGTCTGCCAAGGGCCACAGGGAACAGTTGCTCAGGCAGGGTTTCAGGCATTCCCCTCCCTTCTGGCTGTGCCCATCTCCCCTTCCCTTTTTTTTTTTTTTTTGAGTTGGAATCTCACTCTGTCATCCAGACTGGAGTGCAGTGGCCGCTCCTGGCCACCGCAGCCTTGACCTGCTGGGCTCTGGTGATCCTTCCGCCTCAGCCTTCCAAGTAGCCAGAATTACAGGCACACACTACCACCCCCGGCTAATTTTTTGATTTTATTGTAGAGATGAGGTCTCGCCTGCCCAGGCGGGTCTCAAACCCGTGGGCTCAGGCAATCCACTCACCTCAGCCTCCCAAAGGCGCGGTGTTACAGGCTGAGCCACCGAGCCCGGCTCCTTTTTTTAAAAAAACTGCTTATTAAGTAGTAATAATAGTTAATGTTTACACAGTACTTACTCTGTGCCACGAAGTCTTCTAAGTGATTTAGATCCACTCCCTCATTGGATCTTCATAATAATTCTACAAGGGATATACAATGATTATTGACAACCCCATTTATAGATGACAAAATTGAGACACAGAGAAGCTTAGCAACTTGCCCAAAGCCATTCAACTAATAGATAGTGAGTTGAAATTTAAAACCAAATTGGCTGTGTCTTTTAAATACTATGTTACCTGTAATAGTTAGACACTGTGCTAAACACTTGGTATACTTTTTTTTTTGAGTTGGAGTTTTACTCTGTTGCCCAGGCTGGAGTGCAGTGACACACTCACGGCCACCCCAGCATTGACTTGCTAGTGTGATCCTTCTGTCTCAGCCTTCCAAGTAGCTGGAACTACAGGTGTGCACTACCACGCCTGGCTAATTTTTATTTGTTTATTTATTGTAGAGCCGAGGTCTCACCAAGTTGTCCAGGCTGATCTTGAACCCACGGGCTCAGGCAATTCACTTGCTCTGGCCTCCCAAAGTGCTGGGATTACAGGCTGAGCCACCAAGCTCGGCCTTATACATATTTATTTATGATGAATGTGTAATATCCACACAAGTTGAGAAGAATGCAGGGTAAAAAGGGGTCCTTTTCCTTTTCCTCCTCCCCACTCCTGTTTTCTATCAGGCCCCTTGTGGGAGCCTGGCCAGCAGGATGGCCATTGCCACCTCAGCCTGGTTGAACTAGGGCCGAGGCTAAGACTGAAGGCTGGGATCAGAATAGACCTGATTGGTTCTGGAAGGACCGGCTGTTGGTGGCCGCCACAGTGGGAGACCTATGTGATTGGAACATTGAGGGACCAGCCTGGTTGTGCACCTGGCAGCACGCCTCACAGAAATGCTGTGCAACCCCAGGAAGCGGGTGACTTAGACTTAAGTGTCAGGGTGCTGAGTGTACCTCGTTGTGTCCTACATATGCACTAAGTTCAGCAGTCCCAGGATATGAGTGTGACTGTCTGGTGAGGACACAGAGGGGTCTCCAGGAGACCAGCAAATGCCGCTATGCCTCTTGACATCTGGGACAAGAGTTACAGCTTCCGACCCTGCCTCCTGAGGAATTTTTTTTTTTTTTTTGAGTTAGAGTCTCACTCTGTCCCCCAGACTGGAGTGTAGTGGCCGCTCCCGGCCACTGCAACCTCCACCTGTTGGACTCTGGTGATCCTTCCACCTCAGCCTTCCATGTGCTGGAACTACAGGCGTGCACTACCACACCCGGCTAATTTTTTGATTTGTTGTAGCGATGAGGTCTCACCAAGTTGCCCAGGTGGGTCTCGAACCCGCGGGTTCAGGCAATCCACTCACCTCAGCCTCCCAAGGCACGGGATTACAGGCTGAGCCACCGAGCCCGGCTCTCCTGAGGATTTTTACAAGTGCTTCAGGACAGGAAGGATTTTTACATGGAAGTTGGTACAAATAAGCTAGATTAGCCCCTATGAACACAAAGTAACCCTTCAGGCCCCTAAGGGAAGGCAGAGAAGTGAGCCAAACATAGTCTACTCCCACCCATGGCTGCCCAAAGGCTGGTCTGGTGTCTTAGCCTAGGGTCACCCTAGGTTCCCTTGGTGTGGGATCAGTGGAAAGTGTGTGATGGAATGGGGGGTGGGGTGAGGGGTGACAAGCACAAGGGTTCTATAGCCAGACAGTGGGGATTGAATCCTTGTTTTGGCACTTGCTGCCTGTGTAATCATGGGGAAGCTAGTTTATCTCCTGAGTCTTGATTTTCTTGAGAAGGAGACGATGTCAACAATATTAACTTCTCAGTCCAGTGGCTCACGCCTGTAATCCTAGCACTTTGGGAAGCTGAGGCAGGAGTTCAAGGCCAGCCTGGGCATCAAAGGGAGACCTCATCTCTGTCAAAATAGTAAAATTAGCCAGGCATGACGATGTGGGCCTATTTGTAAGCCCAGCTACTTGGGATGCTGAGGCAGGAGGATTGCTAGAGTTCAGGAGTTCAGGGTTACAGAGAACTGTGATTGTGCCACTGCATTCTAGCCTGAACGACAGAGTAAAACCCTGTCTCAGCAAATAAATAAATAAATAAAAATTTAAAAACTTCTCATAGGGTTGTCGTGTAGATTAAGAAATGAAATATTGAAGCTATGTTGCTCAGGCTGGTCTTGAATTTTGATTCAAACTCCTGGACTCAAGAGATCCTCCCACTTCAGCCTCCCAAGTAGCTGGGACCACAGGCCCATGCCACTGCACCTGGCCGTTGTTTATTGATGTTTAATGTCATTATCTCTTTTCTAGCAGATTCTGTGTTTTGCATTCCTTTATGATCCTGTGCGGTCTGCCTTTTGGCTCCTCCATTACCCTAAAACTATTCTCTCCAGGAACACCCACACATCTGCTCGTGGTCAAATCCAACAGCAACTCCTGTTTTCATTTTTACTTCTCATCATGTCTCTTGCCCAGGACACTGGAAACTATTCCCCTCATCTTGGAAATCTCTGTGGCATCTGTGACTCTCTAACCACTTGATTTTCCTCTAACCTCTCTGGCTGTTGCTCTGTGGTTTTCTTTTTCTTTTTTTTTGAGTCGGAGTCTCACTCTGTCACCCAGGCTAGAGTGCAGTGGCATGCTCATGGCCACTGCAGCCTCTACCTAATGGGCTCAGGTATTCCTTCTGCCTCAGCCTTCCAAGTAGTTGGAACCTATAGTTCCACCGAGAAGGAGACGATGACAACAATATTAACAATATAGTTCCACCGAGCCCAGCTAATTTTTTAATTTATTGTAGAGACGAGGTCTCACCAAGTTGCCCAGACTGGTCACGAACCTGTGAGCTCAGGCAATCCTTTTGCCTCGGCCTACTCTGTGGTTTTCTTCATGAACTCCTGACCTAATTCTCCTCAGGGTTCTGCTCTGTCCACTACCCTTCTCACTGCATATTCCCTCTCTTCAAGCTTTCTTTTGTGTCTGTCTCTCTCTCTCTCTCTCTCTCTCACTCATATCTTCCTTCCTTCCTTCTTTTGGCAAGGTCTTACTCTGTCACCCAAGCTGGAGTGCAGTGGTACAATCATACATCATTGCAGCCTGGAACTCCTGAGCTCTAGCAATCCTCCTACCTTAGCCTCCCAAGTAGCTGGGATTACAGGCATTCCACCATGCCCAACTCCAGCCAATATTTTTTTTTTGAGTTGGAATCTCACTTCGTTGCCCAGGTTGGAGTGCAGTGGCACACTCACGGTCACCCCAGCATTGACCTGCTGGGCTCAGGTGATCCTTCCACCCCAGCCTTCCAAGTAGCTGGAACTAAAGTCATGCACTACCATACTCTGCTAAGTTTTTGATTTATTGTAGAGATGAGGTCTCGCCAAGTTGCCCAGGCTATTCTCAAACCTGTGGGCTCAGGCAATCCTCTCACCTCGGCCTCCCAAAGTGCTGGGATTATAAGCTTGAGCCATTGCTTCTGGTCCCAGCCCACATTTCTAACCACCATGTAAGTGTGGTGTTCTTCAGTCTCTGTGACCATCCCTGAAGGTTCCCCTGAGCTCTAGACCTGAATATTCATCTGGGATGGCCTGCAGGACACATCTAAAACTGGATCCCTCCTTTCTACCCTCAGTGTTGGTTTGATGGAGACAGTAATGGTAGCAGCTCAAGCCAGAAACCACAAAACCCTCTTGATGTCTCCCCTCCCTTCAACTTGCACAATCTCATAAACTGCCATAATTCAGTCAGTATACCCCTGTGGCAGGCTGAATAACAGCTCTTAAAGATATTAATGTCCTAATTGCTGGAACCTATGAGTGTTACCTTGTATGGCATGAAGGGACTTTGCAGATGTAATTGGATTAAGGTTCTTAAAATGGGGGAGATTATCTCAGATTATCCAGGCAAGAGTCTTTATAGAAGGGAAGCAGAGGGAGATTTGACTACAGAAAAGTAGGAGGCGTGAAGATTGAAAAAAGAGGTTGGAGTGGTTCCAGGAAGGGGTCATGAACTGAGGAATGTAGGCAACCTCCAGAAACTAGAAACGATGAGGAAATGGATTCTCCCCATGAGTCTCTAGAAGGAACTGGATGTGCTGACACCTTGACTTTAGTTCAGTGAAACTGACTTTGGATTTCTGGCCTCCAGAACTTGTTGTTTTAAACCATGAGATGTGGTAATTTGTTATAGCAGCTGCAGGGAACTAATACCACCTTCCTTCAGATGTTTCTTCAATTTGTCCTCTTTTCTTCCCATCCCTGCTACCTGTCATCATCCCTTGCCTACAATATCTTCCTAAATCTTGCTGCATCTCATAATAACGCTTATTGATGGCTATCGTACTCAAAACCAAGAGAGGCCCCTGATGTGATATTCAAAGTTGGCCAAAAGCAGACTCCTGCCTATGGAGGAGGCCATCTCCTTGCCTCTTTCTGCTTCACTCTTTATGCTTCAAGGCAGCAATTTTTTTTTTTTTTTTTTTAGTTGGAGTCTCACTGTTGTCCCTCAGGCTGGAGTGCAGTGGTGTGCTCACAGCCACCATAGCCTCCACCTGCTGGGCTTAGGTGATCCTTCTGCCTCAGCCTTCCAAGTAACTGGAACTAGATGCACACCATCATGCCCAGCTAGTTTTTATGATTTTTATAGAGATGAGGTTTCACCAAGTTGCCCAGGCTGGTCTCGAACCCCTGTACTCAGGCAATCCTCTCGCCTTGGCCTCCCAAAGTACTGGGAATACAGGCTGAACCACCACGCCCAACTGAGACAGCAATTCTTAACTCAGGGTCCATATACAACTTGTCTCCTCCTATTTTTATGGACAGACTTCAGAAGGTCTGCAAACTTCCTGAAATTCAGGGCAAAACTTGTACACACGTGTGCTCCTTGAGACAAGACACACAGGTGACCCTAAGTAGGCTCCTCTGCCCCTAAGAAGATTCCACACTAATGACTGCTTTTAATGCCCCCCAACACATCATGATGGTCAGGATGCCTGTTCCCAGAGCTCCCTCATTTCATTCAAGTTTCTGTTCCACTGCTGTCTCCCCAGAGAGGACCTGGGGGTGGGGAGGTGGAGGCAGTATCTGGAGAAACCTCACCCCACTTCTCTGGGAACAAAGGTGAGTACTCTGCCCCACCCCCCACCAGAATCCATAAAGCCTGAGGGTGGGAAGAGGGGACTAGAGTTCAAGGTATTTTCCCAAAGGGCAACATTTTCTTCCCTAGGAGAAATTCTAGTGTCAGCTGTTAGACTATAATTTCCCCACCTCATTACCTAAACCACAAATCTGGAAAAAACAAATGTTATAATGCTGGTGTTAGAGCCATGCTTTGGAAGCGAATTGGGTGATTAATTCCAACTTGGAGATTATGGTAACTCCACAGAAGAAAATGTCATTTGAGCTGTTTCTCATTGAAGAATGAAAGGGATTTTGATTAGGGGAAAAGAAAGAAAGAAATGGGCAAAGAAAGGCAGGAGTGAGCTTGGTGTGGGGCAATGACTCCTCTTGGGCTGTTTGATTCTAGGGTTTTGGAGGGAGCCACGGCCAAAGAAGTAAATTTGAGGCCTCATCATGGAAGGCCCTGACTAGTATGCTGAGGAGAACGAACTCTGTTATGTAGGCAGTGGACAGCTATCCAAGGCCTTTGAACAAGTGAATGATTTAAATCACGTTTAACTTGCTTTCATATTCTCAGCACCCAACAAAGTACATGGCACATAGTCAGTGCTCAAAAGATGCTAATATGTTCTCAAAACATGCTTTTTTTTTTTTTGAGTTGGTGTCTCACCCTGTCACCCAGGCTGGAGTGCAGTGGCACGCTCACGGCCACCACAGCCTTGACCTGCTGGGCTCAGGCAATCCTTCCACCTCAGCTTTCCAAGTAGGTGGAACTACAGGCACACACCAACACATGCATGCCTGTAGTTCCAAATAAATTTTTGATTTACTGTAGAGATGAAGTCTCACCAAGTTGACCAGGCTGGTCTTGAACCTGCAGGCTCAGGCAATCCTCTCATTTCGACCTCCCAGAGTGCTGGGATTACAAGTGTGAGCCACTGTGCCCGGCCAAAAGATGCTTTTGTATAAAGGAATGGATATGTCTTAGGAGGATGAAACTTGGGGAGTGAATTGAGTGGGGAAGAGGCTGAAGAGGCACTTTTTCAATAGTTCAGATTTAAATGATGAGACTAGCCTGGGTAGGGCACATAAGGTGGCAAGCCAGAAGCATTTAGAAAGTTTTTTTTGAAAAATTGATTTGGAGTCTCACTCTCTCGCTCTGTCATTCAGGCTGCAGTGCAGTGGCATGCTCATGGCTACCGCTACCTCAGCCTTGACCTGTTGGGCTCAGGAGATCCTTCTACTTCAGCCTTCCAAGTAGTTGGAACTACAGGTGCATACTACCACACCTGGCTAACTTTTTGATCTTTTGATCTAGTCAAGGTCTCGCTATATTGTCCAGGCTGGTCTTGAACCCCTGGGCTCAAGCAATCCTCTTGCCTCCCAAAGTGCTGGGATTATAGGCATGAGCCACTGTGCTTGGCCTTGAGAGTTATTTAGGAGGAAGGATTGACAGGGATTCTTGTTCTTTGAGATGGCAAGCAGGGGAGGAGGAATAAAAAAGAGGGAGGACTTGGAGAAGACAGAGGGTTGTGGCTTATGAGGGGGCAGATAGTGGTGTCACCCACCAAAGGGGACCCCAGAATGGGGAGCACATCTGGAGGTGGAAGGATGGAGAGGAGAGTGAGGCTATAGAAAAGCTGGTTTTATATAAGCTGAGACTGGGTTCTCGCAGGGGTCAGAGCCATCAAGGGTGGATTGGGGGGTGCAAATTCTACAAGTGATCTGGATTCTACTCCCCGCCCCCACAGTCTCTTCTCAGAGAGAAATCTCTGCACAGTGCTTTCCCCAAGGACCAGGACCTCATTTGTTCCATCTCAGATGAAACCAACCCTGAAGCCCAGTACGAAGCAGCCATTTTTCATCCTTGTCCTCAGCCACCAGCTCCTCCCGGGAGCTCTCGCCTGTTATCTTTCCACTTGGCATGGCCATCAGTTTGGACTGGGACAGGGGACTGTATCTCATGGAGATTTCTCTGATATGCTATCAGCAACGGCCTTCACTTGGAGTTACAGCATGTCTAAATGTCCATGAGAGGGCCAGGCCAGCCTGATGGAATGCTAATTATTTGGAGAACTTAAGGATGCTTCTAGATCACAGTCAAACCATGTGGTACCCCTAATTCCTGATCCTGAAGATTGCCCAAGGGCCCTGGAGGAGGCAGTGAACAGGGATGGCACTGTGGCCCTATGGCCATTTGGGTGTATAGACATTCTGGGGGTCCCATAAGG
This sequence comes from Carlito syrichta, assembly GCF_000164805.1. Classification (NCBI taxonomy): domain Eukaryota; kingdom Metazoa; phylum Chordata; class Mammalia; order Primates; family Tarsiidae; genus Carlito; species Carlito syrichta. The sequence goes on along the minus strand of NW_007251427.1, from coordinate 685,978 downwards.
TGCCAGGGGTTGGAGCTCAAAATATTTCCCTGGGGTAAGTGTGGATATGAGGTAGTGATTTGGTGTTTCCTCCCTCCCTCCCTCCCTCCCTCCCTCTCTTCCTTCTTTCCTCCCTCCCTTCCTTCCTTCTATCCATCCAACCATCCATCCATCTCACAAATTGTCATACTGGGCCCATGCTAGGGACTGAGGATATAAAGGTGAGCAAAATAGACTTGTGTATTTTGTTGCCTAGACAGAGAGTAATCAGGCAATTACAATACCGGATGTGGACCTGGCATAAGACTGAAGTAGCTAGGTATAAAATGGTAAAGAGGCTGGGGGTGGTGGCTCAAATCTGTAATCCCGGTGCTTTGGGAGGCTGAAGTGGGAGGATCACAGGAATTCAAGACCAGCCTGGGCAGCATAGCAAGACTCCATCTTATAAAAAATAAGAAAATTAGCCAGGTGTGGTGGTACCTGTCTGTAGTTCCAGCTATGCGAGAGGCTGAGGCAGATGCATTGCTTCAGCCCGGGAGTTTAAGGTTACAATGAATTACAATTGCACACTCTAGGCTGGGTGACAGAGCAAGACCTTGGCTCTAAAAATAATAAAATGGTAAAGAGTAAAGCATGTTCCAGAGAGAGGCTGCAGCTGGTAAACTGGTCTGGTGTGTGTTAGGGGGAATGTGCAGGAGGAACAAAGCATGATGAGGTCAGGAAGCAGTTTAGCACAGCCAGAGTGTACTGTGTATGGAAGGACTAGAAAGAGATGAGACTGGATAATGTGGTCAGGGGAGATAATCACAGACTCTCTTCAAAGAGCTCAGGGTTTAAGAAACAAATGCCAGGAAGGAAGTTTTGAAGGCAGCCTCTGGCACCTTTCTGGACCTCTTGTTCTCAAACACTCTTCTCCCCAAAAAAGGGGTCACTCGAGGACCGGCCACTTTTATGGCACCAGAGGAGAGTAAACACAAAGAAAGAAGAATTGTAAATTAACAACTCAACACATTACCTTGCCCCCACCCTAATTAATGCAAGAGGCTTGAAATATTTTCAGTTCCTAATTTCTACCTTGCTTATGGGTCTCGCCAAGGTAGCATCGGGAGCAAAGGTGTCAAGTCTCAGCCTCAGGACAGTTCTTTCAACAAAGAGAGTGATGTTTGCTAAATGAGAATTTTCCAGGCCAGTGACTGGACAACCTAGTCATGCATTTGGGCAAAGAAACAAATGTGGACCAAGCTCCTGCTTTGCTCCAAGTATGGTTCCCTGTGTGTGCAGGTTAATTGTTCGTGTTGAACAATTTCTCCTCCGGGAGACTGGCTTCTTAATGGAGGGAGCAGGGGCTTCTCCAGCCTGGCACATTGACAGTGACTAATCTCTGGCCACTCAAGAAGGCTGAATGGAGCAGGGAGCCCTCACCTTTGTCCTGAGAGTTGGGACCCTGGGATCTGCACCCTACTCTATGCCTACTTCCCTAAGGTGCCACCAGGGTCTAACTCTTACTCAGTAACCTTTCATGGAACATTTCCAGGGAGCCCAATTTATGCCAGGCCCTGGCTTACTCTGTGTCACTGTCCTTGAGAAGGCAGAAGTGGGGGAAGAGACATGTAAACAATTGACATGTAAGTATCTAGTGCAACAAATGCCATAGTAGAGGGTTAATAAGGCACAGTACTGGGGAGGCTCAGTGACAATAACAACAATATCTAATATTCGTTGAATACTTATTTGCAGTAGGTACAGGTTGGGGGTAGGGAACAGAATATCCATAAAAGTTTATATATACTGAGCACTTATCAAGTGTTGGGTGTAGGGTTTAAGTTGTTAACATGCATTATTTCATCTAATCCTTAGAAACAATCCCATGAGGTAGGTGTAATAGGCAGAATAGTGATCCCTCAAAGATATCTGTGTTCTAACCCCTGGAACTTGTGAATAGGCACTTTACAAACAGAAGGGACTTTGCAGATGTGGGTAAGTTAAGAATCTTGAGATGGCCCTTTTCCAGGGACGCTGTATAAAGGCCTGCAGAAAGGTCCAGCGTTTGACATACTGTCATCGGCTCTCCTACAATGCAGCCTCTAACAAAACTAGGTTGTCCCGAACCCCTGGTAATAGAATTGTTTACCTATATACCAAGCTTGGGAAAGCAGCAGAGTCTACACGTGGTGTGTGCCCCGGCCAACTTCACGGGGTTCATGCTGTGAGACCTAAAGTTCTTATGAGGTTGTCCAAAACAAAAAAACCTGTCAGCAAGGCCTATGGTGGTTCCATGTGTGCAAAATGTGTTCGTGACAGGATCAAGCATGTTTTCTTTGTCAAGGAGCAGAAAGTTGTTGTGAAAGTGTCGAAGGCACAAGCACAGAGTCAGAAAGTAAAATAAAGAAATGAAGTTTTTTTCTTCAGTAATAAAAATGAAAAGTCTTAGAAAAAAAAAGAATCTAGGATGGTGAGATTATTCTGGATTACCTGGGTGGGACCACTGTAATTATAAGGGAAACAGGAAGGCAGGAGTAATACCATGTGAGAAAGACTTAACTGGCCACTGTTGGCTTAAAGGTGGAGAAAGACACCATGAAGCAAGGAGTGCAGGTGACCTCTAGAAGGTGACCTCTAGAAACCGGAAAAGGCAAAGAAACAGATTCTCCCCTGGAGCCTCCAAAAATAACAGCCCTGCTAACTTTTAAATTTTAGCCCAGTGAGACCTCATGTCAGACTTCTGACTTTTAGAACTGTAACTTCATAAATTTGTGTTGTTTTCAGCCACTAAATGTATGATGATTTGTTATAGTAGCTGTAGAAAAGGAATATAGTAGGTATTATTATTTTTGTCCCCATTTTACCAGTGTTAAAGAAAAACTTATTCTGACAGTTAAAATGGCAGAGAAGACTTTATTCAAGATTACTGCAATAGGAATATTGCAATAGAAGTGAGAGGTGGGGGTCAATTCAGAATGCAACAAGGACTAGGCTCATAATAGACGGAAACACGCTTGAGCTAGTGTAAGAGGATGTAAGAATGGCACTCTCTGTCTCAGTCTTGGCTTAGGCTCCAAGACAATAGAAAAATTGGGCTTTCTTAAGAAGTGTCTGTGGCCATTGCTTTGCTAAACTCTGGTCTGGCCAAGTGGTTCTCTGATCTGTGGGCAACACATTTCCTGGCTTTGGCCCCCTCCCAAAGCTAGGAAACGTGTTAGGAGGTGAATCTTGGGAGGTGAATCTTCCCCCTGCTTCCAATTTACTTTCTAAATAAACTATAAGACGGGCTCGGTGGCTCAGCCTGTAATCCTGCGCCTTGGGAGGCTGAGGTGAGTGAATTGCCTGAGCTTGTGGGTTTGAGACCCGCCTGGGCAACTTGGCGAGACCTCATCTCTACAATAAATCAAAAAATTAGCGGGACGTGGTAGCGCACGCCTGTAGTTCCAGTTACTTGGAAGGCTGAGGCGGAAGGATCGCCAGAGCCCAGCAGGTCAAGGCTGTGGTGGCTGGGAGTGGCCACTGCACTCCAGTCTGGGCGTCAGAGTGAGACTCCAACTCAATCAATCAATCAATAAACTATAGTTTCCAATCTAAAAAAAAAAAAGTTTCTGGCATGCTGTGACTTTTCTCTCCTGGGTGCCACCTGGAGTGGAGTCAGGGGGCTTGTCCTAAGACTAATGAGAGAGACTTATGTTACTGCTGGAACTTGAGATACACAGTGGCGTGATGTCCAGGATGACCTCGAGTACAGCTCACAGTTGAGAGGCTGCTGAAAGTGGCTGAGACCCCAATGAACTTCCACAGGCCAGAGGGTGTGAACACGGTCATTTAAAACAGATATCAGCCGGGCTCGGTGGTTCAGCCTGTAATCCCGCACTTTGGGAGGCCAAGGTGAGTGAATTACCTGAGCCCGCGGGTTCGAGGCCTGCCTGGGCAACTTGGCGAGACCTTATCTCTACAATAAATCAAAAAAATTAGCCAGGTGCTGTAGCGTGCACCTGTCATTCCAGCTACTTGGAAGGCTGAGGCAGAAGGATCGCTGGAGCCCAGCAGGTCGAGGCTGCGGTGGCCGAGAGTCGCCACTGCACTCCAGACTGGGTGACTGAATGAGACTCCAACTCAAAAACAAAACAAAACAAAAAAAACCAGATATCACCTGTAATGGCTAATTTTATGTGTCAACTTGCCTGGGTTACACGATGCCAGATATTTGGTCAAACATTATTCTGGAGAGTGTTTTTGGGTGAGATTAACTGTCAAATTGGTAGACTTTGAGTAAAACAGATTCCCTTCTCTAATGTAGGTGGGCCTCATCCAAGCAGTTGAAGGATTAAATAGAACAAAAGGCTGATCTCCTCTGGGCAAGAGGGAATTCTGCAGCAGATGGCCTTCAGACTTGAACTGAAAACATCAGCTCTTCCTAGGTCTTCAGCCCGCCAGCCTACCCTGCAGATTTTGGACTTGCCACCCTCTATAAATCGCATAAGCCAATTGCTTAAAATAAATTGCTTTCTCTCTATGTATACATCCTATTGGTTCTGTTTCTCTGGAGAGTCCTTACTAATATATCATCCAAAGGGCTTCCTTCTGGAGTGAGGCATCTTCAGCAGAAGGAGGCTGGGGGAGTACTGTTGGATGCAGACTTGGAGGACAATCATATGGGCCATCCATACGGTCATCTACTGGGGGGTCAGTTGTATGACAGACATTGCCTGCATTGAGGGGACTGCTGTTGTGTGTTCCCAGTGGGAGTATTTCCAAGGAACCTATGAAAGTCACTTACTCAGAATAGTTTTGTGAGAGAAACAGCTCATCAGGATATAGGAACATCTCACAGGCCCCAAGAACAGTAAGTACAGTGAGGAGTCGAGAGAGAGAGAGAGAGAGAGAGAGAGAGAGAGAGAGAGAGAGAGAGAGAGAGAGGCAGGCAGGACATAGGAATGGGAGAGATGGCAGTCACCTGGGCTCATTCTCTTTCCATCTCCATCCTGTTGTCTCTTGTGTTATCCTCTCTGTGGAGTGACCCTCTTGGTTTACTCATTGAATATGGCCTCAGGATGTCTTCCTCATTTGAAGGCACAAGACTTCTACCCACTATCATTTGTATTTCCAAGTGCAAGTTTTTAAAAGAAATCTGATTGGCCGATGACTAGGCAATGGACTGCCTCCCCCGGTTCAGGTGCTCCCTCTCTCAACAATGAGCTGGGACTTGGAGGAGGGGTGCCCGGTAATACATAGTGTTTTAGGTGGCTTCCTCCCAGGACTATGAGGGGAGATGAAGCTAGGAGTGCAGGTTAAGTATGGCAGGAGGAAGATTATCAATGGCAATCAAAGGGCAGGTGAGGCTGCGGGCTGCAAAACATGAAGTGTTGTACCAAAAGGTGAGGTTGCTGTGAGGGGCATTTGGAGCTAGATCATGGAGAGTTTTTTTTTTTTTTGAGTTGAAGTCTCATTCTGTCGCCCAGGCTGGAGTGCAGTGGCTGCTCCCGGCCACCGCAGCCTCAACCTGCTGGGCTCCGGTGATCCTTCTGCTTCAGCCTTCCAAGTACCCGGAACTGCAGGAGTGCACTACCACGCCCGGCTACCTGGATGGTTTTGAATGCCACATCAAGGAGTTTGAACTTTACCTCCTGTGGCCAGGACCTGTGAAACAACATTAATCAATAGCACCATCCCTTCAGGTCGCTGCCAAACAGCTCACTTACCTGGTTAAGCAGTACTCTTTGAAGGCAGCAGATAGCTGGGGAGTGCTCAGAGAATGTGCCTTTTTTGATGGACGCTTGGAAGGGTGCTTAGGCTTTGGAATGATCCACTTCAAGGACTCTTGGCTGTTGTATGTTTCAACTCTCGATTGCAACACTACACTAATGTGGTTTTTTGCATTGAATTAAAATTAATCTAATACTTGACAACTCTGGCTGGATGCCTGCCAAATATGGAGACTAGAGATGCTTCCTGTAAATTCTGCCACAGAGGATTCTTACGATTCAGGGAACATCTCATTTATCTCACTGCTATGCACTCCTGACCCTAGTTCTCAAGGGATTCCTTCCATAAGATCCTCTTGCATAAATGTGAGCATGTTCCTTGGCAGTTACTTTTTCAAATCTGTATAATCTCTGGGGACCAGGATGATCTGGGGTGCAGGGAAGGGGTCATTTAGATGAACCAACTCTGCTCAAAGTCAGTCTTGGATTTTTTCCAGTAATAATCTCTTTCGTCATTAATGGCCTGCTGGGTGAATCTTATTATATCTTCTTAAAATAATTTAGATGCTAATATCTCCCAGTGACCATCAAATGGGAATGCAGGGCTGGAAGTAGTGGTGAGGAGGACTGAAAGCTGTCTTAATTCTATGCTCCTTTTCACAGTTGGAGACCCTCATTTGATGGACTTGAAAAAGCTGTCCTAGCAACCAGGGTTTTCACATCTTTACACTCAAAATGTCTTTGACTGGTATTCTAAAAGTTCTACTTTTTGAGACAAGGAGCCAGGATTCTGGATGAGCAACCCAAGGGGTTTTGGGTGAACATTTCAAGAGAATTCTGGATAAATAATGGACGATGGAAGAGCAATTGTATTTTTGATCAGCTATAAGCTGGATGGTGGTGGTGGGGGGAGTCATGAAGGAAGAGGAAAGATTTCAGTAGACTGGTGGTCAGGAGGTTTGACTTCCTGTACCAGGTTTGTTACAACTAGCTGAGTTCATCTCTTCCTCCCTGCCTTCCTTCCATCCTTCTGCAGCTACTGATGCCTACTCTGTGTTGGGTCCTGTGCTGATTCTGATAACACAGAGATATGCAAGCTATCATTCCTGCTTCAAGGAGTTCATAGCTTGTTGAGACTTTCTCCTTCCTGTCCCTCAGTTTCCTTATCTATATGGAGAGGAAGATGGAATAGAAGTTCTTGGAGAGCTTTTCCAGAGTTAGTGTTTTGGGACCATAAGAGCTTCAATATCTGGCATCTTTTCTTTTTTCTCATTTGCTAAACCCCACCCAAGCACTGTCCCATGGGTCAGAAATGAGCCTATCAGGATCTTGCTCTTGAGAAGCTTGGGGTCAGTTGAAGCAGAAATGCACATGACCTGGTGGTAAATGGGCCAATGGATGCTTGTTCAGAGCACTCTGGGGAAGTAGAGGAGAGAACAAACTGCTTTGCTTAGGGATGGTGATCATAAAGTGAGAGGATTCCCAAACTTCATGGTTTCTAACCTCCTAGACTCCCCAGAAATCCCCAGCCTGATTCTAGCTACCCTCAGCTCCTTTCATTGGGTAAAGGCTATGTGGTTCTTTTGTAACTCCTTGAAGCTTGGTTTCTGATTCAACCCCAGGGAATCAAGTAGTTAAACAGGCTGAGCCTGCACTGAGGTTCTCAGTTCTAAGCACCAGGGAATATGCCACCACTTAAAAACAAAGTGATAATGTTGTTGACATTTCAACAGAAATATTTCTTGTTGAATGCTAGAGAGTACATCAGTGTTGTTTTCTTAGCACAGGAGGAAGTGTGGGGTGTAAGTATAAAGCTTGATTGTGTAGCATATGGGCCTCACCAGCAGTAGGGGAGGGGGTCAAAATGGTATTCCATTGATGATCCCAAGAATGCTATGCCCCTGGTTCTGTCTCAGTTTACCTGTGAGAGCTCCAACTTTAGCTGGTTCATCCTGATCCTGGGAATTCCTGGGATCTTATTTCAGGTTCCCTCAGAAGCAGAATCTGAGTCAAGGTGTATCAGTGAGAAATCAATCACAGAAGTGCTACCACCACTAGGAAGAAGCAAAACCATCATGTAAGTCTCTTTCTGTGGGTTTCCCTGAACTCTGGCTGATATACTTTGTCTCTGATGTTTCTTCTGGGAGAATATGTCCACATTTGAGGGATTTGTTACTAGGATTTACCTTTACACAGTGTGAGAGTCTCTATAATGCTGTGGTCATCATGCCTCATGCTGGAGCTTGAGATCTGGAAAGCAGGTAGTTGGGAAGGAAAGATGGAAGGAAAGTGAAGGGGAGCAAGGACAAGGTGGAACCCAGAAGTATGAGCTGAAACCTCACGAAAACTCTGAAACTGGTGTCTGTTCTTGTTACCTCTGACAGCATGAGGTGTCCTGCAGAAGCTGGGGCCCTTGCTCACATAGCTAAACCTATATGCTTGACTTGGGAGTCAGAGAAACTGAAAAGAGGTCCAGGGAAAAGTTGTGAACCTCACGCCAATGGGGTGAACAGGCCCACCAGCTTCAAGGTTTGCGAGCTACAATATGGCTGCTACCTCCCTTCTGGTCTCCAAATGCCCTACGGGAAATTCTTTGTGACTAACCATATCCAGAAACATACAGGAAATGGAAATTCTGGAAAATGTAGTTTAATCAGCCAGGCTGACACATCACAGTCACCAGAGGATTCAAGTCTAAGGAGTTGATTTGGGGACTGATTTCAGGGAATGG